>NC_025994.2:41872681-41944333 GCF_000442705.2 Elaeis guineensis
ACTTGCACAACTCTCACTTAGAGAACCATCTTTGACATGCAAGTAAGACTTTCATAAGATGTTCTCTTTTATCGAGTCAATTCAGTGGACTCATTTTTCAAATGAGCGCCCACATCTTTGTATTAGTATCCCACACAAGTGGCTAGTGAGTCTGCCATCCTCTCCATCGAGCATACATAGGATGTGCCAGTCTATTCAGAATATTATTTTCCGACTCAATGCTCCTACGATAAAAAATTTTTAAGATTAGGATTTTAGGATTTTAGGTCATACTAGCATGACCCATTCATGTCTCCTAAAACCATCACCCTAATCTTTGGGGTTCATTATAATCTTAGACATAATAAGATGTAGCTAATATAATGAATCAATGCCTCAAATAATAAATATCATTTCATGAGTTGGAAAATTATAAAGAAAAGTTCCATCGCAACACACTTGCGATTGGCTTATAGGATACTCTTCTTTCACTTTCTTACATGCTCTCCCTATTGTCCAATTAGTTTCTTTCTTCTCTTGTTAGGATAAGTCCAAAAATAATAAGGACAAGTTTGATTTTAGGATAAGAGTTTAGAAAGAGAATTAAGGAAGACAAGGAGAGAAGAAAGGTAAGGATAGGAAGGCTAGGAGAAGAGGAAGAGGGTATTGAGGTCCTGGTGCTCAAAAAAATTCTCAAAGTGAGAATTTTGGAAGAGAAATTATCTCAAAGAGTTAGTGTCCTGGTCATAGCCCTGTATGGATCACCGTTGGAGGGTGAACACTTAGGCGCCTAGTGGAGGTTCTATCGGAATTTGAATTATGCACTACAGGTATTCTTCTATAGCTTGAATTTAATTTTAAAAATAAATTATATATGATTGTTAAGCATCAAGGAGATACTGGTTTATGGGTTTAATAATTAAGATTTCATAATTTAAAATTTTTAAAATCCATTATGCTTTCACTGTGCATGTCCATCCTGAAACCCTACAGTGGTATTAGAGCCGGTCTTGTTTAGTTCAATCATATATACATAATATTTATGTGATGCATATTATGATTCATGCTCTAAGATAAATTATGCTTTGTAATTATGCTTTCATATGATGATATGAAATGATGCATATATGATCCACCACTTCATCATCCTGCCATAAGGTTATCCTAGCATAATGGGATTATGCTGCAAGATTATCCTAGAATGATGAAAGTCTATATGTTACACATATACATATAGAATATTTTAATACCGTTATATATTAGCATAAATTAGCATTATATAGTTAGAATGTGCATGTGACCAAATAAAAGTCTTCATTCAAAATTATATTAAGTTGTAGTGATATGCAACTAGGGGTTAACCAATTCTTGATCAATTGGTGTCTAAAAAAGTGCTACAGAAGGTTCTTTAATTAGTTTCGTTGTCTGATCTGATCAATTTATTGGTATCTAAGGAAAGCAATGGAGGAACCCCCACCTTACTTACCTGGCCAATTTGATTAAGCAATCTTGATATTGAAAAATTCTAATGTTGAAAACACTACTAGGGGCCTTCCTTCATACTAGGTTAATGTTACATCATGAACTATGGCTAGTTTGTTGTGTTACTATAAGGCTTGTCATAAGGATTGATATAACATAATTCTGGTGCATAGAAGATGCTTATGATAATTTTGAATGTACTGCTTTGTTGTGTTAACACAAGGGTAGTTATATTTGAATTTGACTGTATTGAAATGAAGGGTCTTACTTAACTAAAATATTATAGCTTGTTGTATTAATACAAGGCTAATAATATTTTAGAGGCTAAGATATGATATTGAAAATTACATGAGATGAAATTAGAAAGAGTTTCCTACCTATGAACTCATAAGGATTTATTGTGTTAACACAAGATCATTATGAGGGATTAGGGTCTCAATCCCACTCAGATAAATATGTCATATATCTCGTTCATCATAGTAGAGGGTTATGATGTTCGATAAAATAATAGGAGGCACAATTAAATCTAAAGACCTAATTTAGTTGTGTAAGTCAACATGAGTTGTTTGCTTATGTAATGTTCTTTATTCATTGTAGATTAAATTCTACAAATGGCATCTTCACTATCATTGTGAAAAATTTTTGATTCCAACAAGTTGACCGATCCCAATTATGTGGACTGATTGAAGAATTTAAAAATTGTACTCACTAAGTAGAAGCTCTCCTATATTCTTGATGTCTCTGAATGACAAGAGGTTGGGAACGATGCCATAAAGGAGGAGGTATCCACTTATAGGATGTGAAAGAATGACAGTTTGACTGTCAAGTGCATCATACTGATCTTTATGAGCAATGAATTGTAAAGACAGTATGAGAGCATGGATACTCAATCCATACTCCTCAATCTTAAAGAGTTGTATGGAGAATAAAGTAGGACTACTAGATATGAGATATCTAAGCAGTTATTCTGTGCTAGAATAACTGAGGGGTCATCCGTACAAGACCATGTCCTGAAGATCATTGACCGATCACCAAATTGGGTCAATTGAGTTTTGTGATGGATAGAGAATTAAGTTAGAATTTAATCCTATAATCTCTCCCCAAATTATTCGCTCAGTTTGTCATGAATTATCACATGAACAAACTGAATATCTCCTTGCTTGAGTTGTTAAACATGCTCAAAATAGCTGAGAGCCACATTAAGAAAGAAAAGGCTCCACTTCTTTTTGTGGGTAAAATCTCTAAGAAGAAATCAGGTTTTAAGGGTTTAAAGAAAGTTTTGAATCCTAAGGGTAGCAAGGTGAAGAAGGGGAAGAAAATCTCTGGACAGGGTACCTATTTTAACTGCGGCAAGGTAGGACACTGAAAAAAGAATTGTGAGTTATATCTTGCAACTATAAAGGCTAGTACAAGCGATGCACCAAAAGGTATGTATGAGATACATACAAATTTATCATTAAGTTCTTCCAATTCAGACTCTTGTGTATTAGATACGGCTTGCGGTTGTCATATATGCAAATCATTGCAAGGGCTGTAAAACATTAGAGTGCTGAAAAAGGATGACTTCGTACTCTACGGTGCTGAAGGAGAGTCGATCCAAGCAGAGGCTGTAGGGACATATATGTTGAAGTTACCTTCTGGAAAGATCTTAGAGCTAGAAAACTGTTATTATATACCAAAGATCATTAGAAATATTATTTCTGTACCGTTGCTATTGCAACAAGATTATGAAATAAATGAAAAGAGCAATAGTTGCTCAATTTCTTTTTTTAGTAAAATTCTTTGTCACGGCATTATTAATAATGATCTTCTAATTCTATCTAATGATAATATTTTTTATATTGATGAAAGCAAAAAATGAAAGAGAGAAGAGATAAATAATACTTTACTTTGGCATTGTCAATTTGGTCATATAAGTGAGACACGGATTAACAAGTTATACAAAGAAGAGTTCTTTGATCCCTATGATTATAAATCATTAGGTACTTGTGAATCTTATCTTATGGGAAAAATGATTAAGACTCTATTTAGTGGACATGGAGAAAGAACAAGTGAGTTATTAGGACTTGTACATACTGATGTATGTGGTCCAATGACAACAGAAGCCAGAAGAGGATACTCTTATTTTATAGTATTCACTAATGATTTATCTAGGTTTGGATATGTGTATCTTATGAAACACAAATTTGAGACCTTTGATAAATTTAAAGAGTATCAAAGTATGGTCGAGAAACAAACTGGAAAAAGTATTAAAATTTTTTGATTCGATCAAGAAGGAGAATACTTATCCAATGAATTTTTAGATCATCTTAAAGAAAATAGAATTTTCTCAGAATGGATCCCTCCCTATACGTACAGTTAAATGGTATAGCAGAAAGGAGGAACCATACTTTATTAGATATGGTGCGATCCATGATGTGCCTTACAGACTTGCCTATTTTCTTCTGAGGATATGTCCTAGAAACTGCTGTCTATATTCTGAACAGAGTATCTTCAAAATCTATGCCAAACACTCCATATGAGGTATGGAGAGGAAAGAAGCCTAATCTTAAGTATCTTAAGATATGGGGCTATCCAGCTTATGTTAAAAGAAACTTTAGACATAAGCTGAGTGCTAGGACAGATAAATATTTATTTGTAGGTTATCCTAAAGAGAGTATAAGATATCTTTTTTACCATCCTACTGAACAAAAGGTGTTTGTCAGTAAATATGTCACTTTTATGGAAAAAGTGTTTATCCTAGAAAGAGGCAGTGGGAAGAAAATTGAACTTAATGAAGTTCAAGACCTACAAATGCAAGCACAAGATGATCCTTAATCAGAAATATCCATTAATGAAGTACAACCATAAAATACACCTCCTCTCCAAAGGTCGGATAGAGTGCAGAATGCACCTATAAGGTATGGGTTCGTTATTGAAAATAATAAAGCCTACATTATTGAGAATGATGAATCTTTGACCTATATGGAAGCCATCATAAGTAGGGACTCAGACAAATGACTAGAGGCTATAAAATCTAAAATGAACTCCATGTACTCCAACCAAGTGTGAACTTTGGTTGATGCACCAGAGGGTGTGCCCCCATTGGATGCAAATGGGTCTATAAGAAAAAGATTGGAGCAGATGGCCAAGTTGAAACCTATAAAGCCAGATTGGTAGTTAAAGATTTCAGGCAAAATAGGGTATTGATTATGATGAAATATTTTTACCTGTTGTCATGCTCAAATCTATACAGATTATGCTTGCAATAGCAGCATACCATGATTATGAGAATTGGCAAATGGATGTAAAGACTGCCTTCTTTAATGGTTATCTTAAGGAAGAAATTTACATGTCTCAGCCAGAAGAATTTATCTCAAAAGGGAGAGCAAATCAAGTATGTAGGCTTAAAAAATTTATTTATGGATTAGAACAAGCCTCAAGGAGTTGGAACATCCACTTTGATGTTACAGTCAAAGAGTTTGGCTTCATCAAAAATATAGATGAACCTTGTGTATATAAGAAAACTAGTGGGAATGCCATTATCTTCTTAGTTTTATATGTGGATGACATACTTCTTATTGAGAATGATATCCCAATATTACAATCAGTCAAGACATGGCTATCAAGTAAGTTTTTTATGAAGAATTTGGGTGAAGCATCCTATATACTAGGTATAAAGATATATAGGGATAGATCTAAGAGAATGTTAGGCTTGTCCCAATCCAGGTACATAGACTTAGTGCTAAAAAGGTTTAGCATGGATGGGAGTAAAGATGTTACTTACCCATGAGTCAAGGCATATATCTCTCTAAAAGGATGTCTCCTAAAATACCAGAAGAGAGAAATAGAATGAGTTCTATTCCCTATGCTTCGATAGTAGGATCGATCATGTATGCTATGCTATGTACCAGGCCTGATGTTTTCTATGCCTTAGGTATAGTTAGTAGATTTCAGGCTGATCTAGGAGAGGTCATTGGAAAGCAGTAAAAAATATTCTTATGTATTTGAGAAGGACTAATGATATTTTTCTGGTATATAGAGGATCTGATCTAAAATTAGAAGGTTATTCTGACTCTAGTTTTCAATCGGATCCTGGTGATAGTAAATCTACTTCGAGATATGTCTTTACTCTTAATGGTGGAGCTGTTAGTTAGAAAAATTTCAAGCAGCAGACTGTAGTTGACTCAACCACTAAGGCAGAGTATATAGCTGCAAGTGAAGCTGCCAAGGAAGCTGTCTGGATGAAGAAATTCATCACTGAATTGGATGTCATTCCTGAGATTGAGAATCTAGTACCATTTTACTGTGATAATGAAATAATAGTGCCCTACAAGCCAATCGCACAAGGATGCGAAGGGACTTTTCTTTATTTTCTTCCTACTCATTTGCATGACATTAGTTATTTTTATTTATGAGGTATTATGTTCTATCATTTGCTGCATCATATTTTTTATAATTATAATAAAGCCCATAGATTAGGGCAATGATTGTAGGACTATGATGAGATCATGCCAGTGATATCTAAAATCTTGATAGCTCCAATCTAAAATATTCTCAATCATTGGATCATCGAGTCAGAGATCGATGATACTGATAAGACTAGTATATCCTATGTATACTCGATAGAGAGGATGGTTGATCTCATAATGACTTATGTAGTGATACTAATACAAGAATGTAGGTGCTCTTTAAAGAATGAATTCACTGAATTGACCCACCAAAAGAATATCTGATGGAGCCTTACAGCATGTCAACAGATGGTTCTTCAGTGGAAGTGATGCATATGATCCTTTGACCTGAGATCACTATGGTACCTTATGTATATGGATCCTTACTTTGGTTTATTTCTTACCATACCACTTTGAGATGTGTATGAGATATTCTGGATATGGTGAAGTATGCATAGAGATTGTGAGTAGTCAATAAAGAATCGTCACTCCTTGTAGGAGGAGAGAACATCCTATGTGATCTCATAAGATGATGACTCTAAGAGTCTCTGGCCAGAGCAGAGATAAATAGTAGAAATGATTTCTATTGATTCATCAATCGAGTCATCATCATCAAATTGAGATACATATAGATAGGTATTTGAGTTTGACGTATTTTCATACCCATGACCTTTCCGGGATGTTGTGTGATTGAAGGATTGAATTACACGGTAACTCACCACAGAAAGATAATTTTGATATTTTTATCAAATTTTAAATCTTCTGGATAGTCATGACATATTACTAGATGTCAATCTTGACTTATGAACTCATAAGAATTAAAAGAGTTTAATTCAAGAATCAATTAAGAAGAGTCCTAGTTGATTGAGACTCTTGAGCTGACCTAATCCAATCGGATTAGGGTTATGTCGAGAGTCTGGATCCACTGCTGACTAGATTTGGAACTCAATGGGTCACACACAATAAGAATTTGATCTTGATCCAATCTATTTGAATTTATTATAAATTCAATGGGTTAATTAAATTGCTAGCATATTAATTAACCCAAGTTTCTAATTGGATTCAGTGCAAATGTGTTTGTGCTAACTTTTTACTTATTGCCCTGACTTAATGTGATTGGGTTTGAACCAATATTTAAATAGGTTGATGATTTGGATTTTATGGAAGTGTTCCATATGTGATCCATCTCTTCCATGCCAAAAGTCATGCACAAATTAACCCAAAATAAATGGTGATGAGAAGGAAGAGTCCTTCTCATCTACTCCTCTTAATTTTACTATCAAGCTCCACATGTCCCTTATTTTTGTGTGCCATCTGATGGTGCTATGGGATGTGTGGGTGTGGAAGAGGAGAAAGAGTCCTTCTCTTGAAAGAAACTTCATGCCAAATTATTTTGGACGTCCCTTATTTTTGGGTGATGAAAATGGAGAGTCCATTTCATATTGGACTCTTAATTCTTCCTATTATTCCATGCATTTCTCTTTATCCCATGCACCATCTGATGACCATTAGGATATGTTGGCATAGAAAAAAAAGGAGTCCTTCTCTAGCAAGGAGTTTGAATGCTAATTAAATTGGTTAACCTTTCATTTATGTGTTGAGTTTATGGAAGAGTCTTAAGTGTTAAGGACTCTTGGAATCTCACGCTAAATCCTTTCCCACGCACTAAGAGTTGGCGTTATAATTTTTTTTAGATAGAGGAAGAGTCCTTCTACTAGTTAACCTCTTTAGTTTCCATGCCATCTCATTGAATTCTATAAGAAAAATTAAATGGTGCATGTAAGAATGAAGGGACACCAACTCTTGGTGTCCCATAGTTTAACCTCTTTAGTTTCCATGCCATCTCATTGAATTCTATGAGAAAAATTAAATGATGTGCGTAAGAATGAAGGGACACCAACTCTTGGCATCCCATGTGTCGCCCCTTATTTTCTATAAATAGGGGGAGCTACATCATGCTTCAATGTGCTATTTTTGGCTGTGGATGGGCATGAGAATGAGAGAAAAAAGTGAAAAAAAGTTTGAAAAAAAAGGATAAGAAAAAGGGAGAGAAAAATAGAAAGGAAGAGAGGAGAAAAGGAAAGTATGAGATACTTGTCCTAAAAATCAGATTATTTGTGTTGAACATAAAATCTGATTTGTGTGTGGTGAGATTTTTTGAGGAAGGGTTCCTAAAAAAGTCTTAGTGGAGGTCATGAAGGCATACAAGCAATGGTGCAATCAGTTCTTGTGAAGGACGAACGACAGCAAGCTTGTGAAGAAGGCTACAGCACCATGTCGAGTTGGAAAGAGCCCTGATCAGTCCTGTGTGGATCACCGTTGGAGGACTTCTACTTTAGAGTCTTGTGGAGGTCTCAAAGTTATCAGATCATGGTCTTCTTATTGGTATATGACTTTTGATCTCTTCTTAATATGTATATTTTTGATATTTGATTGTAATTATCAATGGGTTCCTAGGGCTTTTGTGTTCCGGTAGACTTGTTTAAATGTTAAACTTTATTTTCAATTGTTGAATGCATATTAAAATTTTTTAAAATTTATATTTTACTATGTCATCAGAACCCAATAGTAGTATCAAAGCCATCCTTGATTGATTCAATCAAATTTCATATTATTTTTGTTATATGGATTAGATCCAGTTCAAACTATGTCAAAATCAGATTTTCTGATTGATATTTAATTGATATTCTTGATGTATTTTTGTTTATGATAAAGTGTTATCAATCTATGTTCAAATCTTGGATATTAAATTTCATGATTTTTAAACTTGTGTGATAAGTTTTTGATTAGATTCTATGATCTAATTTTCGATGGAACTGAAATCCAGTGCATGTAATGCGTGGACCCTTGGAATGCTACATATGGATGAACATTGCCAAGACTTAAGGTTATTGCATATGTTGCATTCACCTAAGATCCAAGTGCCGACCACCATGTTATCAAGTACTCACCATTGTGGGTTGACCATTTTGGTTGTTGCCCGAGGAATGTGTGGTACCCAAAAAAAAAATTGGTCATGGAAAGAAAGCATCATACATGGATTAGGATTTTTACTGATGAATTGTTTTAACTATAATTTATTGTTCTAATGTGTTTAGAGTTAATAATTATAGATTAAATCAAATTCATAGTTCTAATTTGATTAGAATTCATATTTAATTTTGGTTAATCTAATTATCATTAACCTAAATGGATTATGGTTAACCTATAAATTGATCAACTCAACTCAAATGAATGACAAATGATGGACTTAAAGTTAAAATTTGGATCAAGAGATGAACCCAAATCGAAAACCCTAGATGGATCCCATGCCCATAAATTTAAACATTTTTATTGACATATGTTTGAATGATATCACAATTAAAATAACATGAGTAGTTTGTTATGATATTTTATAATTGTTATAAAATACATGTTGATTGGTTATAGACTATAGTACATCCATGTGATGGATGTATGTATGAATGCTTTCATGCTGGCTGATTATATAAATACATCTGCAAGAGTTTCAATAGGAGCTGGGTGCCCATGATGCATTGTATTATCAGCCGTATATTTCTTTTCTATATTTCCAACTATTGATTAAGATTTTTACATATTGATGTAAAATAATAAAAAAAAAAATTATTTGAGAGCAGATAGAAATTATTTCTTTCTATTTTCAAATAACGATCAAGCATTCATGGTAGACTACATCGTGATGAAGATTAGACTATCAGGCTTTTTGGAGAGCAGAGGCGCTTAAGATTGACCATGAGATGGTTCAATCTATGATGCACCTAGGATTAGACCCATTGATCATCCTGTAGCTCGGATGATTTTTTCAAAAAGTCTAAAATCATTAGATTTCTTTTATTTGCTCTTACTTGCTGGTAGTTAGAGTTAATTTACATAGTGTTGGGTATAAAATACCCTCAGCCGAAGTTTTCAGTGGGATTGACCCTTGCAGGTCCCCTCCGACTCCAACGGCTGGAAGACTCCGCCCGGACTCCTATGGGAGCCGGGCTCCGTCCACAACTCCAACGACTGGAAGACTCCGCCCGGACTCCTACTGGAGCCGGGCTCCATCCCCAACTTCAACCGCAAGGGAGACTCCGCCCGGACTCCTACGGGAGCCGGGCCCCGTCCACAACTTCTACCGCAAGGAAGACTCCGCCCGGACTCCTACGGGAGCCGGGCTCCGTCACTAACTCCAATTGCTGGTAAGCTCCATCCGGACTCCCACGGGAGCCAGACTTCGCACCTGACTTTAATTGCAGGAAGACTCCGTCCGGACTCCTACTGGAGCCGGGCTCCGTCCCCAACTTCAACCGCAAGGGAGACTCCGCCCGGACTCCTATGGGAGTCGGACTCCGTCCACAACTCCAACTGCTGGTAAGCTCCGTCCGGACTCATACAGGAGCCGGACTTCGCACCTGACTTTAAGTGCAGGAAGACTCCGCCCGGACTCCTACTGGAGCCGGGCTCCATCCCCAACTTCAACCGCAAGGGAGACTCCGCCCGGACTCCTACGGGAGCCGGGCTCCGTCCACAACTCCAACTGCTGGTAAGCTCCGTCCGGACTCCTACGGGAGCCGGACTTCACACCTGACCTTAATTGCAGGAAGACTCCGTCCAGACTCCTACGGGAGCTGGGCTCCGTCCACAACTCCAACTGCTGGTAAGCTCCGTCCGGACTCTTACGGGAGCCGGACTTCGCATCTGACTTTAATTGCAGGAAGACTCCGCCCAGACTCCTACGGGAGCCGGGCTCCGTCCACAACTCCAACTGCTAGTAAGCTCCGTCCGGACTCCTACGGGAGCCAGACTTCGCACCTGACTTTAAGTGTAGGAAGACTCCGCCCGGACTCCTACTAGAGCCAGGCTCCGTCCCCAACTTCAACCGTAAGGGAGACTCCGCCCGGAGCCGGGCTCCGTCCACAACTCCAACTACTGGTAAGCTCCGTCCGGACTCCTACGGGAGCCGGACTTCGCACCTGACTTTAATTGCAGGAAGACTCTGCCCGGACTCCCACGGGAGCCGGGCTCCGTCTACGACTCTAACTGCTGGTAAGCTCCGTCCGGACTCCTATGGAAGTCGGACTTCGCACCTGACTTTAATTGCAGGAAGACTCCGCCCGGACTCCTACGGGAGTCGGGCTCCGTCCACAACTCCAACGGCTACAGGTAGACTTCACCCAGACTCCTACGAGAGCCGGACTCCGCCCATGACTCCAACAGCAAGGACACCCCGCTCAGACCCCTACGGGAGCCGGACTCCACCCCCGGCTGTGACTGAAGGAAGACTCCATCCGAGCTCCTGCCGAAGCCGGATTCCGAGCTCCTCTCGGACAGATGGCTAACTACCTCTCTCTGCCCGACACTCCAGCCGGACTTCAGCCGGCAGACCTTCATCCCCTGGCGCGCCGCAATGACAGCCGCGATTCTGCTCCATTCCCTGCGGCAGATTCCACGCAGCTCCATCACTCCACGACCCTGCTCCACCTCCTGTGACGGATTCCATGCGGCTCCATCACTCCCTGGCAGGCCATAATAATGGCCACGGTCCTGCTCCACTTCTCGCGATGGATACCGCACGATTCTTCTATCCTCTGGCAAGTCGCGACAACGGACGCCGCTCCACTCCTCGTGGCAGACTCCACGTGGCACGCCCCGGTAATAGCCACGGGTCCACCCCACTACTCTCCGCAACAAACTTTCTCTGACTATGGGTAGCCCACTACCAGACGGTTATAGGCATCACCATCAGTTTGTTGCCCCCTCCGTCTATAAAAGGGGAAACCCCAGATACGTTATTCTATAAGCTCTCATTTTTAACTAGAAACTCTGCTAAAATTTTCGTTCGAGCACTCAATTCTTGTTGAGGCAGAGAACTGACTTGAGCGTCGGAGGGTCTTGCCAGAGCAACCCCACCTCCGGTTTAGACTTCTTTTGCAGGTCCCAGCGGCGACCGCGACTCCAGCTTCTCTGGCGTAAGCAGATTTTTGCACCAAAAAGATTGACGCTAGAGGAAGGGCCTGTGTCTTCGCAGTACCCTTGTTCTTAAAGGGGTGCTCAACGGGACCGCCCCTGGGCATCTTTTCCGGTGGCCTCTCCTCCCTCCTTTACTTGGTCTTTGCCCTATGCCTCCCCGCAAGGCGTCCACACGACGATCCACGACCTCCGCGGCCAGATCTCAGGCTCTGACCTCACCTCCAATTTCCCAGCCTCCTCCTCCTCCTCCGGCGACGACGGTCGGTGCGGAGCAATTTGATCTGCTGGCGCAGCAGGTCAGAGGCCTCACGGAGGCCATATAGGCCATGCAGCAGCCGCAAGCATCAGTGTACCTGGAAAGGGTGTCACCGGAACACCAGAATCCGACGGTGGGGCGGGCCACTTGGGCCAGCCATCCCGTCTTTCCTGGGAAGACAAACCCGAGGGTAGAGAGCCCTCAATCGGATCACGACTCCACCCCTGGAAGATTTCTGCCCCCATTCTGCCAGAGGACCCTCGAGACCCGAAGTCAAGAGGATTTCCTGGATCGAAGACTCCAAGAGATGAACCGACAGATCGAAGAACTCCGCCACGCTCCCCCCGCTTATGGTGAGGATATTTGCACTGACCCTCCCTTTTCTCAAATGATCATGCAGGAACCGATCCCGCCAAACTTCAAACTCCTCCAGTTCGAAAGCTACGACGGGACTTCGGACCCGATCGATCATCTGAAAGCCTTCCAGATGATGATGCTGCTTCATGGCGCACCCGATGCCATTCTATGCCGAGCCTTTCCATCCACCTTGAAGGGAGCGGCGAAAAACTGATACTCGGCGCTGAAACCGGGTACCATCTTTTCCTTCGATCAAATGAGCCACCAATTCGTGGCCCATTTTGTCAGCAACCGGCGCCCCCGGAAGGGCTCAGAGTCCCTCATGAATATCAGGCAGAGGGAGGGGGAGTCCATTCGGGCCTACATCAACCGCTTCAATGTTGCAGCGCTGGAGGTTCAGAATTTGGACCAATCGGTAGCAATGGCCGCTCTGAAGGGCGGCCTTCAGAAGAATGACCTTTTGTTCTCCCTGGAGAAGAAGTACCCCAAAAATTTTGCTGATTTGTTGGCTCGGGCTGAAGGGTACACCCGAGCAGAGGAAGCCTTCAAAATGAAGGATGAGGAGACCACGAGAGAGCGGCAGGCGGGAGACTCGAGTAAGCCCGCAGTTGAAAAAAGGTCGAGAGAAGCTCGGCCGCATTCTCGATCCCCTCCTGGGCACAAGCGTGCCCATACTCCACCCCGGGTACGTAGACAGAGAAGTTTGGATCACAGGGTTCGGCGGGATTCGCCATCGGGAAGATTTCGCAACTACGCCCCCCTCAATGCCTCGAAGACCCAGGTGCTGATGGAGGTCAGGGAGCAGCTTCCTAGGCCAGAGAGGATGCGCACGCACCCCGGGAAGTGCAACCCCAACAAGTTCTGTCTCTACCACCGCGACCATGGCCACGACACGGAGGAATGCATCCAGCTTCGAGACGAGATCGAGGAGCTCATCCGGCGAGGTCGACTCGACAGGTTCATCCGACGTCGGCCTGAGGGTAGAGAAGATCGGCCAAGGGCCCTACCGCAACCTGAACCGCCAAGGAGAAAGGAGCAATCCGGGGATCGGCCTCCAATTGGGACCATCGACTCCATCGTCGGAGGGCCCCAAGGAGGAGCAGACCTTCCACGACCATAGAACTCAGGAAACCTGTAAATGTATCGCTTACGACCTTGCCCTGAATCTAAATTCCTTTCGACTTTGTATGTTCCTCCCATTTGGCATGGATTTGTTACGACTGGGGATGACCCCTTCAAACAATTAAAACAAGGTTACACTAGGAATGGGAGGAGAACCTCATCCTAACATAAATAAAATGAAAGTCTGATTATCTTGAGATCGGATTGGGGGAGAGGCCTTACAATGCCCTAATGCGCCCCCACAGCCATGTCAGGAACAGGAGGAGAACCTCATCCTGACATGAGCAAAGTTAAAGGCCCAATTCTTTTAGACTGGATGGGGGGAGAGGCCTTACAACGCCCTAACGCGCCCCCACAGCCATGTCAGGAACAGGAGGAGAACCTCATCCTGACATGAGCAAAGTTAAAGGCCCGGTTCTTTTAGACCGGATGGGGGGAGAGGCCTTACAATGCCCTAACGCGCCCCCACAGCCATGTCAGGAACAGGAGGAGAACCTCATCCTGACATGAGCAAAGTCGAAGGTCCGATTCTTTTAGACCGGATGGGGGGAGAGGCCTTACAATGCCCTAATGCACCCCCACAGCCATGTCAGGAACAAGAGGAGAACCTCGTCCTGACATGGGCAAAGTCGAAGGCTCGGTTCTTTTAGACTGGATGGGGGGAGAGACCTTACAACGCCCTAATGCGCCCCCACAGCCATGTCAAGAACAGGGGGAGAACCTCACCCTGACATGAGCAAAGTCGAAGGCCCAATTCTTTTAGATCGGATGGGGGGAGAGACCCTTGCGATGGCCCTTATGTGCCCCCACGGCCCCGTTGGAAATGGAAGGAGAACCTCATCCTGACGGTAACGAAACCCGACCGCCTAACAAGATCGGATGAAGGGGAAAGACCCCTCGGCGGCACCTTCACACTTCTACGCAATCCCGCAAAAAGTAAGGGGAGGGTCCTCACTCTGAAAAGAGGAGGAAAATTAAAAAGGAAAAGCGACGAACTACATCGAAAACAGATGAAGGACAAACCACACCAAAGACCTAAGGAACCTCGTCTCAACAAAGATGGGAAGTTCCTACCAAACGCCCCCGGCCTTTAAGAAGGCTCTCGACACAGGTCAAGAAAGCAGCAATGCCTCCGAGGTAATGCGGAGTTCGGACCACCAAGCTCGAGCCTACGGCCATGAACGATGAGGAAAGCGAACCAGCATATCGACGACTGGGCACCTCCAAACGACGTCAATGTCGGACAAGTCAAACGACAAGAGAAGTTCGGCGGACGACAATTTAATGCAATATGTGGATGAGGTAACACAAAATCCCCTTTCCATTCCATTTGCAAAATATACATCATGAAGTTCAGAAGGCCAAAGGAAGGAAAGCAAAATGACAAAAGCGAAACAAAACAACAAAAGGGAAAATGTATACATGCAACGACAGAAGGCCAAGAAGAGCCCTAGGGAAGCTCTGCTCCTTCCGACCTAGAATTATCTACTCCACCCCTCATCCAGGACTGCCTCAGATTCTCAACTTCTTCTTCTAGCTCTCTCTTTTTCAGCAGCACGTCCTGGAGTGCCCGATGAAGTCGTTGACTTTCGGTCTCCGCCTCTCGATGTCTCTTTCTCAAGACCTCAAATTTTGCCTCCGCATCCGTGACGGCCTGCTGCTCGTATGCCAGTTGGACCTTCAATTACTGCAGCTCAGCCATCCTTTCCCCGAGGGCGACAGAAATCTCTTCGACGGTTCCTCTTAGCGACTGGAGTTCATTAGAATCCCGAGCAGAAGTAAGCTGAGCCCTGTCAGCCAGCTGCCTCTGAAGATGGGCGACTTCGTCAGCTGCCACCCTGAGTCTCCCTTTATAATCATCCACCTGCCTGCGCCAACCGATCCGATGCACGTCGTAGCTCACCTCGGCGTCCTGAAACTGCTGCTGAAGGTCGGAGACCTTCTTCGACCACTCCCGATCGCCGTCGGCCCGGGCCAAGAGCCGGGACAAACTTCCTTCCAGCTGGCCAATCCTCTCCTGCGCAGCTGACAGTTCCACCCTGAGAGAGCTGATCTTGGCAGCTTGGGCCCAAATTCAATCGCTGGCACTCTTCTTGTGTTCCTCAAGCTCCTTCACAAAGTCCGTCTTCCTCCGGCTATACTCCATGATTCCCTTCATGTGGAGATTCCGAAAGTGGGTGGCCTTCGAGGTGGCTTCAGAGTAACCCTCCCTTAACCTACGAAGCTCACCTTCCATCTTCTTCGACCTTTTTGTCGCATGGAGAACCTCCTTCTTCAGCCGCTGGATCGTGGACTTCAGCGGGATCCCCTGGGGCAGGGGAAGTGCCTTGGCAGGATACTGCCATCAAGAGACAGAAGCGTCAAGGTGCGTCTCATTGCAGAAAGAAAAATAAAAAGGGGGGAAGGAGGGAAGAGAAGCCATCCACGGTGAAAAATTCAACTTTATTGATTGAATGATTCTTGAAGATAAAAAGAAAGGAAAAAATAGTAGTAAAAGAAAGCTACAAGGTCGGAGGTCTCAGACCTCAGAAGCAGGAGTTGGGGAGCTCGGTGTCCCTGGAAGGGGGGCTGCGGCAGCAGTGGCGGCAGGGGAAGGCCCGGCCTCATCTTCAGACTCCTCGCCCAGGAAGCTGAGGTCGAGCTCGAGAAATTTTCTGGCCACCTTCTCCTGGCAGAGCTCGAACCCCTTGATGAAGGCTTCCTGGCCAAATCGGACGTTCAGGTCTCTCATCTCTGTGGAGGCCTTGAACTCCTCTACCGCAAGACCCCTGGCCTCCGAGATCAAGACTGAAATCTGCTCTGTCAAATTAGCGACTCCGACCTCCACCATTCTCACCATCTCCTCCAAGGTATGTTTCTCCTCCTCCCAGGCCTGCTTCTCTTTCTCTAGGGCCCCTTGGAGGGCAACTACTTCAGCGGCCTTTTCCTTGAGGTGGGCGACTTCAGCCCGGTGATGCTCCTCCACCTGGATGGCGTCCCTCCTCGCCTGGTTCGTCGCCTCGATGTTGGCGAAGAGTTGGTCCCCAATCTATAAGGGCGGCCAGGGGATCAGAACAGGGGCCGAAAAATCAATTAAACGAAGATTTGTTTACCTCGAGAAAAGATCCCAGGGAGTCCCAAACCCGCTGCTCGGGATCGGCACGATCGATCCTATCGATGACATCAGGCAGAATACAGCCGTCGATCAACCGCTTGATCAGGTCCCTGTCATTGAAGGGGTTCTCTGACTCTTCTTCGGAGCTGAGGGACTCGTCAGCAGTGGCTCGGTGGCTAGTCACCCTGTGGGCCACCGACTTCCTTCTCTTCTCCCTCTCGACTACGGGCGCCTCCATGGAGCGGACCCTCGGAATGGGGGCCCCAATCGACGGACTCCTTGAAGAGGCTCAGGGGGCCGTTGGTTCGGTGTCTGAGGGAACGTCGATCGTCGGAGCTATCTGGACAGGCACGACCAAGCTCGTCTCCTCCGCCCTGGCCCTCTTTGCTGATCCGGAGGCCGCGGCACCCTTTCTTTTGTGGGCCTTGAGGCCCCTGGCAAGCATCCGTGCTGCTTCGGCGTCCATTCCTTAAAAAAAAAAATCAATCAATCAATCAAAAATTAGAAGTCAATAATGAGGTGAAAAAAGAAGGAGTAGCATGCAAAAAAAAAAAAGAAAAAGAAAAGAGAAAAGAAAGAGAAAAGAAAAAAAAAGAAGAAGGACGGAAGAAGAGAAGAGAAAGGAAAAGATGGAGTACTCGCAGGATCTTGGGGGCTCAGGTCGATGTTGAACAAAAATTGCTCCCTCAGAAGGTTGGGAAGGGAAGGAGCGAAGTAGTCAAGAAGCTTCCGGGCGGCCTGGAGGTCATCCTCCCCCAGGCTGGGGGCCCGACGGACAGAATCTCTCAGAGAGCCCCAAAGGGGTAGGCCCAGCCTCAGGGTCAGGCAATGGACGAAGAGGTATTTCCCCTTCCAGTTGTGGATTGAAGAGGGGGCACCTTTCAGCAACCCCTTCTTGTCGAACTGAGGGGAGAAATGCCACCAGTCCTTCGTCGAAAGATGACGCTTGAAGGTATAGAAATGCCTAAACAGAGAGAGGGACGGCTGGACCTCAACTACGTGGCAAAGAGAGAGAAACCCTATCAAAAACCTAAAAGAATTAGGAGCAACTGAAGCCAAAGAGATATTTAAGAAGCGGAAGAGGGCGACGACAAAAGGTGGAAGCGGAAGCCGGAGTCCGGCACGAAACGCCTCCTGATACAAGCAAAAATGATCGGGTGGGGGAGTGCTGGCCCGATCAGAGGGGCCAGGCAGCTCTAGGTCATATTCTGGAGGAACTCCATACTGAACCCTTACCAGAAGGAGTTCATCCAGGGTCAGGGAGCATGGAATGGCGTCCGACGCAAAAATCGAGCGAAGCCCAGCCCCAGATGCGGGTTCATCTACAGAACGAGGAACCTGAGGGGTTGAAGCAGAAGAACTCCCGGAACTGCTGGAAGCGGAAGAGCCGGAAAATATTTTGGATAACTTCGAATGAAGACTCTAAAGATCCTGAAGAAAACAGATAGAACAAAGGATGAGAGGTCACAGAAGACCAACTCAGAGGAAGGCGACAGGAGAAAAGGGCAAAGAAAAGGACCCTAGGCGACAGAGAGAAGAGCGAAGATTCTGGGACTAACCTAGATCGCTCTGAAGGATGCAGAGGGGCGAGGACAGGGATGACTTGAAGGACGCCTATGGCCCAAGAAGATGCCAAGGAGAATCGGGACTCTCGAAGAAAGGGCGGATACTGATGGAACTCTCGAGCGGAATGGGGCCCCTAAAGACGGAGGGACGGGTTTAAATAGACCCTGGGATCCGGTGTCATAATGATCGCGAATCCCCCCAGGCCGGCCCGCGCTCGACACGTGTCCCACTCGCCATGGCAGGTGGCTAAAAGTGGCTGACGGCTGATAGAGCCATTACTGCATCGTACCTGGGCCAGCGTACCAACGAGAATTTTGAAGGGTCCCTTCGTATCGCCCCGATTCGAAAAGACTCCAGCACGCGCGCATTTAATGCCAAAATATCTGGGGACGGTCGTGCGTAGGATTCGAGGGGACAACTTCGGCTGTGCCAATCTCTCTATACTTCCTTCATTCGAAATTTGAACTCGAAAGTAGGAGGATTGGTGTTGGGTATAAAATACCCTCAGCCGAAGTTTTCAGCAGGATTGACCCTTGCAGGTCCCCTCCAACTCCAACGGCTGGAAGACTCCGCCCGGACTCCTACGGGAGTCGGGCTCCATCCACAACTCCAACGGCTGAAAGACTCCGCCCGGACTCCTACTGGAGCCGGGCTCCGTCCCCAACTTCAACTGCAAGGGAGACTCCACCCGGACTCCTACGGGAGCCGGGCCCCGTCCACAACTTCTACCGCAAGGAAGACTCCGCCCGGATTCCTACGGGAGTCGGGCTCCGTCCACAACTCCAACTGCTGGTAAGCTCCGTCCGGACTCCTACAGGAGCCGGACTACGCACCTGACTTTAAGTGCAGGAAGACTCCGCCTGGACTCCTACTGGAGCCGGGCTCCGTCCCCAACTTCAACCGCAAGGAAGACTCTGCCCGGACTCCTACGGGAGCCGGGCTCCGTCCACAACTCCAACTGCTGGTAAGCTCCGTCCGGACTCCTACGGGAGCCAGACTTCGCACCTGACTTTAGTTACAGGAAGACTCCGCCCGGACTCCTACGGAAGCCAGTCTCCGTCCATAACTCCAACTGCTGGTAAGCTCCATCCGGACTCCTACGGGAGCCGGACTTCGCACCTGACTTTAATTGCAGGAAGACTCCACCCGGACTCCTATGGGAGCCGGGCTCCGTCCATAACTCCAACTGCTGGTAAGCTCCGTCCGGACTCCTACGGGAGCCAGACTTCGCACCTGACTTTAAGTGCAGGAAGACTCCGCCCGGACTCCTACTGGAGCCGGGCTCCATCCCCAACTTCAACCGCAAGGGAGACTCCGCCCGGAGCCGGGCTCCATCCACAACTCCAACTGCTGGTAAGCTCCATCCGGACTCCTACGAGAGCCGGACTTCGCACCTGACTTTAATTGTAGGAAGACTCCGCCCGGACTCCCATGGGAGCCGGGCTCCGTCCACGACTCCAACTGCTGGTAAGCTCCATCCGGACTCCTACGGGAGCCGGACTTCGCACCTGACTTTAATTGCAGGAAGACTCCGCCCGGACTCCTACGGGAGCCGGGCTCCATCCACAACTCCAACGGCTGCAGGCAGACTTCGCCCGGACTCCTACGAGAGCCGGACTCCACCCACGACTCCAACAGCAAGGACACCCCGCCCAGACCCCTACGGGAGCCAGACTCCACTACTCTCCGCAACAAACTTTCCCTGACTATGGGCAGCCCACTACCAGACGGTTACAGGTATCACCATCAGTTTGTTGCCCCCTCCACCTATAAAAGGGAGAACCCCAGATACGTTATTCTATAAGCTCTCGTTTTTGCCTAGAAACTCTGCTAAAATTTCCGTTCGAGCACTCCATTCTTGTTGAGGCAGAGAACTGACTTGAGCATCGGAGGGTCTTGCCGGAGCAACCCCACCTCCGATTTAGACTTCTTTTGCAGGTCCCAGCGACGACCGCGACTCCAGCTTCTCCGGCGTAAGCGGATTTTTGCACCAACACATAGCATATGATGTATGTATATGTTTAGGATGTGCTTGAGACCTAAGTCCCTCATTCAAATAATATTAAGTCATAATAGCAAAATGTTAAGAACACTACCCATACCTTCTTTCATGCTAAGCCAGTATTATCTCAAGAACCATAGTAGGCTTGTTGTGCTATCTACAAGGCTTGTTGTGGGGATTGTTTTGATACTGTCTTGGTGCATAATGAAGCTAATTGTACTTAGCTCATACTAGATCAATAGAGTATGTTAAAAACTGTAGTAAGTTTGTTGTGTTATCCACAAGGCTTGCTATAGTGATTGATATGATGTTGACTTAGTGATGCTTATGGTATATTCTAGTAGTGCTGCCTTATTGTGCTATCCACAAGGATAGTATTATTCAGGTATGATCATATAGGATTGAAAGATATGACTTAACTAAAATACTATAGTTTGTTGTGCTATCCACAAGACTATAAGTATTTTAGAGGCAAAAAATTATGTTGAGAATTGTATGAGTTACAATTAGTAAAGAGTTACTTACCTTTGAACTCATAGGATCTTGTTGTACTATCCACAAGATTTTTTATGAGGAATTGAGATCTCAACCCCACTAAGAAACTTTATGATAAGATTTCTCGATTTCATACTTGAGGACTATAGAATTTGCTAAAATAGTGAGAGACATAATTAGATAAAAATCTTGTCTAACTTGTGCATGTCATTATGTGTAGTCCTTGAATGTTCTTATATACACATATGCATCTTTACTATCACTACATAGTTATTTTTTTAAATAAACTGAAATCATGGAATGGTTGAGGTAAAGAAGATGAAGAATGTCTTCACTAGGGTATTTAATTTATTATTATAGCTATGTAGAGGTAAATTGCAAGAGTTGTCTTGCAAGTGTGAAGCAAGAGCAGGATGCAAAAGTTACATCTGCTGATAATTTGTATGAGATACAAATTAATTATCATTGAGTATTTTTAGCTTTAAAATATTGGGTATATGATACCTTATATAGGTTTCTCTTATGCAAAGTGTTGCTGGAACTATAAAGTTGAAGTATGGTTACTACTTGCCTTTTGGCGCTAATGGATAGTCCATTCATGCTGAGACTGTAAGAACCTATATAACCTTCTAGCAAGATTTAAAACTAGTAGATCATTGTGATATGCCTGAACTTATCAGAGACATTATTTCAAATCTTTAGCTATTATAGCATAGTTTTAAAATTAATATTGAGAGTAAAAGTTACTCTCATTCTGATAAATTTTAAGACTATGGTCTCATATTTCTATCACTCAATGATGTTGTTTTTCATGTTGATGAGAATAAGAAATAAATACGTGACGGTCACATATCTCAGGGCAAGCAAGGTATTAAGTCTTGAATATATGGATGTTCGAAGACTAATAATACCTCGACCCAAAAATGGACACTTCATATAAGATATGGTGTGTTTCTTAAAAATGCTTCATAAATCTTATTGTCTCATTTTGAGAATTATCCTAAAAATTACTGTATATGTCAGATATCATCAAAATCTGTAACGAGCACTACATATGAGATATGAAAAGGGCAAAAGACAAGTCGCCCAACTTATGTGAAAAATACTGATGTACATAAGTTTATGCTAGAACAGGTTCATATAAGTTTATAGGTTATCCTAAAAGAGTAGTATGAGATATTACTTCTACCACCCTACTTGACAAAAAGTGTTTTGTCAGTAGGTATGCCACCTTTTAGGAAAAAAAAATTTAAGAAGGGAAAAGTGGGAGGATAATTGAACTTAAGAAGTTCAAGACTTATGAACTATCCTATCATAACCTGTGGAGCATCCACAAGTTGATTCTTGACTAGATGTGCTCATTGATGAGGCACAATCATGAAACACATCTCCTCACCGAAGGTCAATTCGAGTGCATAATGTACCACTTAAATATGGGTTTGTCATTGAGAATGACTATACACCATACATTATTATGAATAATATTTTTTTGACCTATTCAAAAATTATCATGAGTAGAGACTCTAACAGATGGCTTAAAACTATGATATCTGAAATGGACTCCCTATACATCAACCAAGTATGGACTATGGTTGAAGTATCTATGGGTATGATCCAATAGGTTACTGTCAAGAATGTCTATTCAAATTTTTGCTATTGCCATATTTCATCGAGAGAAGTTGTCTCTAGTGGGAGGGCAAATGCATTTATGAATTCAGGTAGATAAGAGGAGTATGTACTTTTATTTTTGATGAGACAGTTAAAATATTTGACTTTATCAAATATAGATGAACTATGTGTGTGCAAGAAGACAAGTGGAAGTCCCACTAATTTTTTGGTTTTGTATGTGGTGATATACAGCATATTGGAAAGGGGGTCCCAATATTTCACTCGATCTATGGCCTGCTTATCACAAATATTTTCATGAAAAAAACTTGGGTTAAGCAACCAATATATTTAGCATCTATAGGGATAGATGTAAGTGGATGTTAAGCTTGTCCTAGTCTAGGCACATGAAATTTATGTTGAAAGGGTTCAACATGAATGGATGTAAAAGAGTTTACTTACCCATATATTCAATGTACTAAGCCTGATGTATGTCATGTGCATAATCATTGATTTCAGGCAGATCCATGATGGGATCTTTTAAAAACTGTGAAAAGTATTCTCAAAGTACTTGTGAAGTACTAGAGGAGCAGTGAATTGGAAGAGTTTCAAACAATATACTATATTTATTTTAGTTAAATATTGTTAGTAAAGATTGCTAAGAAAAGTTGTCAGATAAAAAGGTTCATCACTGAGTTGGGTGTGGTCTCACTAGGAACCCACGCACATTCTAGACACTTTCACTTCATTCATGATATGATCATAAAATGAGTTAGTATTAATAACATTATAATGGATCAGTTCACTAAGCCTTATACAGCAATAGTGTAATCACCATCTTGATTGCATAGGCATCAGGTACAAGGGCAATTGGCTTTAGTGCAAGTAGGAGATTGAAAGAATAGTGACCTACAAGTCAATCGCATAAGGATGCGAAGGGACTTTTCTTTATTTTCTTTCTACTCATTTACATGACATTAGTTATTTTTATTTATGAGGTATTATGTTTTATCATTTGCTGCATCATATTTTTTATGATTATGATAAACCCCATAGATTAAGGTAATAATTTTAGGGCCATGATAAGATCATGCCAGCGAGACCTAAAATTTTGATAGCTTCAATCTAAAATATTCTCAATCATTGGATCATCGAGTCAGAGATCGATGATACCAGTAAGACTGGTACATCCTATGTATGCTCAATGGAGAGGGTGGTTGATCTCATAACCACTTGTGTGATGATATTAATACAAAGATGTAGATACTCATTAAAGAATGAGTTCACTGAACTAACCCACCAAACAAATATTTGATGGAGTCTTACAGTATGTCAATAGATGGTTCTTCAGTGGGAGTGGTACATATGATCCTTTGATTTGAGATCACCATGGTACCTTGTGTACATGGATCCTTACTTTGGTTTATTCCCTAGCACACCATTTTGAGATGTGTGTGGGATATTCTGGGTATGGTGAAGTGTGCATGAAGGTTGTGAGTGATCAATAAGGAATCGATCACTCTTTGTAGGAGGAGAGAATATCCTATGTGATCTCATAGGATGATGACTCTGAGAGTCTTTGGCCATAGCAAGGATGAACAGTAGAAATAGTTTCTACTAGTTCATCAATCGAGTCATCATCATCAGATCGAGATACATATGGATAGATATTTAGATTTGATATATTTCTATACCCATGGACTTTTTGGGATGTTGTGTGATTGAAGGATGAATTGCACAGTAACTCATCACGGAAGGATAATTTTGATATTTTTATCAAATTTTAAATCTTTGGATAGTCATGACACGTTGCTAGACATCAATCTTGACTTATGGACTCACTAGAATTAAAAAAATTTAATTCAAAAATTAATTAAGAAGAGTCCTAGTTGATTGAAACTCTTGAGCTGACCTAATCCAATCAGATTAGGATTACGTCGAGAGTCTGAATCCACTGCCGGCTAGATTTGGAACCCAATGGATACACACAATAGGAATTTGATCTTGGTCCAATCTATTTGAATTTATTATAAATTCAATGGGTTAATTAAATTGCTAGCACATGAATTAACCTAAGTTCTCAATTGGGTTCAGTGCAAATATGTTTGTGCAAACCCTTTACTTGTTGCCTTGACCTAATATGATTAGATTTGAATCAATATTTAAATAGGTTGCTGATTTATATTTTATGGAAGTGTTTCATATGTGATCCATCTCCTCCATGCCAAAAGCCACGCACAAATTAATTGTCATGCCCAAAATAAATGGTGATGAGAAGGAAGAGTCCTTCTCATCTACTCCTCTTAATTTTATTACCAAGTTCCACATATCCCTTATTTTTGTGCACCATCTGATGGTGATATGGGATGTGGGGGTGTGGAAGAGGAGGAGTCCTTCTCTTGGAAGGAACTCCACGCCAAATTATTTTGGATGTCCCTTGTTTTTGGGTGATGAAAATGGAGAGTCTATTTCACATTGGACTCTTAATTCTTTCTATTATTCCACGCATTTCTTTTTATCTCATGCGCCATCTGATGACTATTGGGATATGTTGGCATGAAAATCTCCATGATTAGTGATTTCTAGTGGGTGGTGCGGTCTCACCGACTGGCTCATCACCTCACCTAACAGTTATTGGTGATGGGTCAACCGATGAGTGGACAACCCTTGTCCAATGATTCTCTAATCATGATGCACCCAAAACTTGGTCTCTAATTCATGAAGCTCACCGTGTCCAGAATATTGCTCCAATCTTTAGTTAAGTCAGGCCCACCATTTGCACGAACTAGATTTCTGATTGAGTCCCTCACCGTATCCGAAATATTGAGCACAATGCATCCCCTAATCCGTAGCATCCAATGCCTAATGGACATGGTTGCATCTTTTCGGTGCAACTAAACCACTGTAACCAGCCAAGAACAATCAACCCCGGAAAGGGCCCGCACATCCACATCGATGGAAGATCTTAGACTTAATATTTTCTTAGGAAAATTTAATTTAGGTCTCATTAAACTTGACTTGACATAGTCATAACAATTATAACCTAGTGACATGGGTTAGCTCGAATTGTTAGCCACCTCAAATCAGAACTGGATCGACACATATGGTCAGGTAAGTGAGATCGGTAGGAGGGATATGCCATTAACTTGACAAGAATGCATTCGAGTCGAGTAGCTTCCAATTAAAAACCATTCAGTCGCATCTGCCCAACTTACCTTAGACACCAAATTGTCGAACCAGAATCAATTGGCTTAGCCTACAATCCAGGCTCTAACCACTGAGCCAAATTAGATCTTAACTTGATCGAGTCACATATGAATGTGATTCGACCTTGACCTAGACTTAATCCTATTAGGCTGGTCAATTATTAGCTTTCATGATCCCACCTAACCAACTTTTGATTCGGTTTGATCAACCGCTAGACCTAATTGAGCTATCCAAGTCCGAATCCAATTTTATGAAAATAGCTTAGATCTGAAATTCTTAATTTTAGACCTAATTAGATTTCATAAGCTTAATTCATTAATTAAGTCTTGGGTTCATAAACAAAATATGTAAAATAAATTCTAGGATTTCAGGATCTAGGATTTTGCAGAAAAGTAAGTTTTGATTTTTGATTAAGAATGAACGCGCAGCACCCCTACATGTCATAAGAACACCCCATTGAATGGAAGGAGAGGGTCTTAAACCCTACTTTGTTCTTATGATCGGATGGCCATGAGGAATACCTTAATCAGAAATATTGATTTAACTACAAAACTAGTTAGAACTAAGTTACATATCACATATATAATTTCAGATCTAACTTATACATGCTTTCCATACATCTCATGTATTAAAATCTGATCTAATTAGCATGTTTTTAGATCTGATACATCACATGTAACATCTAAAAAATAAAATTTAAATTGAACTATTCAATATAAAATATATTCTAGACAGTTACTAGAATAATTCTACAACTAGTCTAGGCATGCAGCAGATCAATCTTATGAATTAATTAAATTTTATTTTTTATTTTTTGATCTGAATATAATATTTATAATATCAAAAAATTAGAGAATAAATTAGATCTAATTTATATTTTAATCATATTAAAACATAAAACTTCAAGACTATTCATAGTTTAAACTATTCCTAGTCTAGTCATGCATCTCATACATGTTAGATCTACTTAGATTTAATTTTAATTTTTTTAATTTTAGATCCAATCATATTTGATGTGATATTTGAAATTTATTAATATTAGATAAATAAAAATAAAAATTAGATCTAAAATAGATCTAAAATAGAGCCATCAACCTGGCTCTAATACCAGTTGAAGGAAAAATCACTTTTTTTCTTGTAGGATCTTCCAGATCTAATGAGATCTGAGGTGGAATATTTAAAAAAAAATTATTTTACTTTATTTCAAATCTAAAGTCTATTATATATGATTCTTATTATCTGATATTTAATCTAAAATTAAATCTAAAACTTGAGGATTAGAGAAATACCTTTAGGGTAACTAGATTACCCTGTAGATGATCGCAGCAATGTCCGAGGTTCAAAAATAGCCACACAGTCACCTAGCCTCTACCAGTATCTACTTGAGTAGGATCTAGATCATCTTCTCCTCACAAATTTTTACTCCAAAAATTAGATCTGGATCTGATCTAGAAGATCTTCAAAAGATCTTCTGAAGCTGGAGCAGCAGCTTCTCGACAAATCCATGCAGCCTTCTGATCAGGGGGCCACCATGCCTTGGAAAAGCACTAGATGGATGCCCAACTTCTTGGACATGAAGAGAGGAGAGAGAGGACTAGAGGGGATATGGAGAAGTGGAGGGATATCAGGTTTTTGCTGGGTATTGAGCAGAGACTCTAAACCTTAGGCGCAGATAAGGTTTAAATAGACCCTGCTGCGCCATGCAGTGCCACATTATTCGACCAATCAAAAAATTCTAATTAATTTTGAAAAAATTTTAATTGATGGAGTGATATCATCTGATCATATAAAATAAAAACCCCATCAAACCCTTCTACTGTTGGTGCCAACACTGGATAAACACAGTGAGATTGGCGCCCAACAGTTTGAGTCGATCAAGGCATAGAGTCCTCATCTGATGGGACTCTATCGTTATCCACTTGGGGAGCACACCCAATCTGATCTTGGTGCCTACTTTGAGGCCTAATTTAGTAGGTGGACACTCAACAAAAACTCTCCAATGATCTCTTGCTAAGTGGCCTTCAGTTTAAGATCCATAAGTCAACGTTTGACCGATGTCCTAAAACGAAAATGGCAGGTGTTGTCTTAAATTCATCTTATAAATTAAGATAAGACTTTTTTTAGCTGGACTAGCTCTAGTCAGACTGAAAAAAACCTTCTCAAGGTTCTTTGGGTGAGTCAAATCATATTTGGCTCAGTCGAGATGAAAAAGATTGTACGAGAAGAAAGTTAGGCTCAATCGTGTGCTAGCACGATTTCCTTGAACCTAATTGGATCTAATCTAAATTAATCGAATTGGGCTAGCTCAATTGATGACATCCAGACCCTAACTCATGTTTGTGTGATCCAGTTAGGTTCATTTCCATATGGTAATGAGACATATTGTGATCTCATCATCGACATCATCGAAACTCCTTTCGATGGACCAGAACTCTTCTGATTCAGACAATTTAGCATGATCGATCATCAATATCATTCTAATTGCACCCAAAATCCACTAGTGACACCTAGTAGTATATGATGGCAACCCATCAGAAATGAAGATGAATCTCTTGATGCAGCTACCTGTGTGATTGAGTTCTTCTACCATGAGTCCCGACTGAATTAGGGTTAAGATGAACTCGTCAAACCCAACATCAGTCATATGAATCAATCGATCGATCCGAGTCCGATATGAAACCCCAATGGAAAACTCTTTTTCATTATTTCACTCTGCCATGGCCATGGGCTTAAGGACTCGATCTTTCGATCATCATAGGACTACTCCTCTTATCTATCGAGGTTGATAGATCCCTTCTTGGTGCAATCTGGTTCCTACAATGAATATGCTACAGCCAACGTACACCTCAGGATTTCGAATGGCTAGGAGAACGAGTTATGGTATAGTTAAACTATAACACACTCAAGATGAATTATCGATGCACCTCAGGTTAAAGAACTAGACACACAGCTGTAGCATCGAGCTAGTCATCGACGAGAAGATAGACTTCTTTATGACTGCTCGAGGTGGTCACGCTCAGTACTCTCATTCTCAATGAATATCTGTACTCGCACTTTGGTGTCTCCACACTGTAGACTCAAGATATATCTATCCTAAGAAAGCGATCGTACACCAACCTTCCGGTTCGATCACCATCCTCATGATGATCCAATAGTCAGGAGCTGTTTATGAGTTAGTTATGTAAATTCATGCCTTAAATTTTCAACTCTTAAAAATATGAATTAACATTCCTACTAACTCAAAGGATGTATCACAGACACAATGTACACAATGTGATAGTAGAATAACCCTTTTATTCATTTATAGTCAAAATTATAAATTTGCCCTTATATTTATATAAGAATGTGTCAGTCAATCTGGCATCTAGGACACATATCTAACACCTATGAGATCACATAGGATATTCTCTCTTCTTATAAGGAGTGATCAATTTTTTATAGACCACTCACAACCTCCATTCATACTTCACCATATCCAGAATATCCCACACACACATCCCAAAATGGTGTGTTAGGGAATAAACCAAAGTAAGGATCCATGTACATAAGGTATCATAGTGATCTCAGGTTAAAGGATCACATGCACCACTCCCACTGAAGAACCATCTGTTGACATGCTGAAGCCTCCATCAGATATTCTTTTGATGGATTAGTTCAGTGAACTCATTCTCTAATGAGCACCTACATCCTTGTATTAGTATCACCACATAAGTGGTTGTGAGATCAACCACTCTCTCCATCGAGCATACATAGAATGTGTTGCCCAGCTATGCAACCCAAGAGGGGGGGTGAATTGGATTTCTAAAAATTTTAAGCCCAACTGATTACTTATGAAGAACAAAACAAAGATTTTAATTCAATATTAATTACCTAAAGTAGGAATGCAAGAATATAATAAAGAAATAAAGTGAAGCGATAAAGCACACCACAAACACAAGGATTTATAGTGGTTCGGTGCTAACCTTGCACCTACATCCACTCCCCAAGATCCTACTTGAGAATTTCAATCCACTATACTTTGTATTCAACCCGAATACAAAACGTCGAAAACTCCGACACTAGCTATCCCAAGCTAGATCACTTGTTTCCCAGGTACAAGTAAATCCAAAATACTCCAATTTCAGGTTCGGATCAACCTTTCCTTGTTTTGAAAATCCTCCAAAAACAAGAACAAAAACTCACAAAGAGTTAGAAAAATTTTGAGCACAGATTAATACAATAACAGCTCCTTTAAATGAGTGAATATAACAATAAAAACTTTACTCAAATGAAGAACCCCTTTTCGGATTTTCTCAAAGTGGATGAACGCTTGAACGAATGCTTGAGAAGAGGTTGATTGTTGATTGAAGATCTCTTTAAAGCTTTGGAAGATCTCTAGATCAAGGTTGAACAATAGGCTTGAAAGATCCTCTCTTTGAAAGCTCTTGAATCTCTTTCACAATCTCTCGTGTGGATTTTGGATCCTCTTTTCTTTTTCTCTCAAATTATCTCGTTGATCTCAGGCTTTTTCGTGCAGATTTCGGATCCTCTCTATTGTATTTGATCTCACGTTTGATCTCTATTTAATCTGCAATTTTTTTTACCATTTTAAGCATTTTACAGCATTAGAAGCAAGAGAAAACAATTTAGACAGATAAAGAGCCGTTAGAGCAATTTTAAGAAGCATAAAAGGCAATTAAAATGGGCAAAAAACTATCCGTTGAAGATATTTTCCATCGCAGGGGTCGACTCATGAGTCGACTCATGCATCAGGAGTCGACTCATGAGTCGACTTCTGTTGCATTTACCAGGGAATGCGTTTCTGGAAATTCTTGGCTCAAATCAGCAGGGGTCGACTCATGAGTCGACTCATGCCTTGTGGGTCGACTCACAGGTCGTGCCAAGCCAGAAAACTAGCGTGCCAAGAAGAATTTTTGCGTGCCAATCAACACACAGTGCCATGAGTTGACTCATGAGTCGACTCATGCACTTCAAACCTTCATAACTTCAAAAATATAAGTCCAAAAATAATAAAATTTTTATCAATAGTTTTCAAATCATTTGTTTTATCAAATGATACTATCAAATCAGGATTTTAGTGAAATTATGATTTTGCCCTTGAAGAGCATAAGGACTTTTTCATTTTAAAATTATTTGTATCCCTTCAATCTGCTTTGTAATCATCAAAATCAATCTAGGAGCAACAGAATGTACCAATCTTACCAGTATCATCAATCTCTAACTTGATGATCCAATGACTAGAAATATTTTAGATTGGGACTATCAAGATTTTAGATCTCACTAATATGATCTCATCATGGCTCTAAAATCATTGTCCTAATCTATGAGGTTTATCATAATCATAAAAAAAATATGATACAGTAAATGATAAAATACAATACCTCATAAATAAAAAAAATAACTAATATCATGCAAATGAGTAAAAAAAAAATAAAGAAAAGTTCCTTCGCATCCCTATGCGATTGGCTTGTAAGACACTATTCTTTCAATCTCCCACTTACATTAAAGCCAATCGTCCATGTACCTGATGCCTATGCAATCAAGATGGCGATTACACTGCTGCTGTGTAAGGCTTAGTGAACTGGTCTATTATAATGTTATTAATACTAACTCATTTTATGATCATATCATAAATGAGGTGAAAGTGCCTAGGATGTGTGTGGGTTCCTAGTGAGACCATACCCAACTCAGTGATGAACCCTTTCATCTGATGACTTTCTTTAGCAATCTTTACTAACAACATTTAACTGAAACAAATATAGTTAGCTGTTTGAAATTTCTTCAATTCGCTGCTCCTCTAGTATTCTCAAGTACTTTGAGAATGCTTTTCATAGTTTTCAAAAGATCCTATCAAGGATTTGCCTGAAATCAATGATTATGCACAGAACATAATTCACATCAGGCTTGGTACATTGAATGTATGGGTAAATAAACTCTTTTACACATATTCATGTAGAACCTCTTCAACATAAAATCCATGTACCTAGACTGGAACAAGCCTAACATCCACTAACATCTATCCCTATAGATGCCAAGAAATATTGGATGCTTAACCCAAGTCTTTTTCATGAAAATATTTGTGATAAGCATATTATTGATCGAGTGCAATATCGGGACTACCTTCCCAAAAATATTATATGTCACCCACATACATAACCAAGAAGTTAGTGGGACTCTCACTTATCTTCTTACACATACACATAGTTCATCTATATTTGATAAAATCAAATATTTTGACTATCTCATCAAAAAAATAGAAATACGTACTTCTCAATATCTGCTTGAATCCCTAAATGCATTTGCCCTTCCACTAGAGACAAACTTTCTAGATGGTATGTGGTAATAATAAAAATCCAAATTGACATCCCTGTTAGCAACCTGTTGGGTCATACCCATAGATGCTTCAACCATAGCCCATGATTGATGTACAAGGAGTCTATTTCGGATATTATGGTTTCAAGCCAACTGTCAGAGTCTCTACTCATGATGATCTCCGAATAGGTCAAGAAAACACCATTCTCAATGATGTATGGTGTATCGTCATTCTCAATAACAAACCATATTTGAGTGGTATATTACACACTCGAATTGACCTTTGGTGAGGAGGTGTGTTTCATGATTGTACCTCATCAATGAGCACATCTGATTAAGAATCAACTTGTGAATACTCTACAGGTTATGATAGGATAGCTCATAGGTCTTGAACTTCTCAAGTTCAATTATCCTTCCACTTTCTCCTTAGAAAATTTTTTTTTTCTAAAAGGTGGCATATCTACTGACAAAACATCTTTTGTCCAATAAGGTGATAGAAATAATATCTCATACTATTCTTTAGGATAACCTATATGCTTATACAAATTTATTCTAGCACAAACTTATGTACATCAACTCTTTTCACATAAGCTGGCAACCTACATTTTGCCCTTCCTATATCTCATATGGAGTGCTCGTTACAGATTTTATTAATATCTAATTCAAAATATATACCACAACTTCTAGGATTCCTATATCTCATATGGAGTGCTCGTTACAGATTTTATTAATATCTAATTCAAAATATATACCACAACTTCTAGGATATTTTCACAGAATGAGAATTAAAATTTGTGAAGCATTTTAGAGAACACATCATATCACATATGAAGTGTCAATCTCTGAATCGAGATATTATGAGCCTTCGAACATCCATATATTCAATACTTAATACCTTGCTTATCCTGAGATATGTGACCATCACATATTTATTTCTTATTCTCATCAATATGAAGAACAACATCATTGAGTGACAGTAACATGAGACCATTATCATTAATCCATTATCATAAAATTTATCTGACGGAGAGTAACATTTACTCTTTATATTAATTTTAAAACTATGTTACAATAACATAAGAATTGAAATAATATTTTTGATAAATTTAGGCTCATAACAATGATCTACTAGTTTCTAAAATCTTACTAGAAGGTTACATAGATTCCTACAGCCTCAGCATGAATGGACTATCCATCAGTACCAAAAGGCAAGTAGTCACCTCACTTCAGCTTTAAAAGTCCAGCAACACTTTGCATAAGAGGAACCTATATAAGGTATCACATATCCAAAATATTAAAGCTAAAAATACTCAATGATAATTAATTTGTATTACATATAAATTATTAGCAGATACAATATTTGTGTTCTGCTATTGCTTCATATTTGCAAGACAACTCTTGTAATTTAATTCTAATATTCATTATTACTATAATACTAAATTAGACACCCTAGTGAAGATATTCTTCACCTTCTTTTCCTCAACCATTCCATGATGTTTGGCTAATTTTTAAAAGATAAGCTCATGCAGTGATAGTAAAGATACAAATTTATATATTAGAACATAAAAGGACTACTCATGATGACATGCACAAGTTAGATGAGATTTTTATCTAATTGTGTCTCCCACTATTTTAACAAATTTCATAGCCCTCAAGAATAAAATCGAGGAAACAAATCATCTAGTTTTCTAGTAGGGTTGAGATCCCAATTTCTCATAAAAAATCTTGTGGATAGCACAACAAACTATAGTATTTTAGTTAAGTCATACTCTTCAATCCTATATGGTCATATCTGAATAATACTATCCTTGTGGATAGCACAACAAGACAGTACTACTAGAATATGCCATAAGCATCACTAAGTCAATATCATACCAATCACTATAGCAAGCCTTGTGAATAGCACAACAAACTCACTATAGTTTTTTGACATACTCTATTAACCAAGTATGAGCTAAGTATAATTAGCTTCATTATGCATCAAGATAGTATTAAATCAGTCCTCACAGTAAGCCTTGTGGATAGCACAACAAGCCTACTATGGTTCTTGACATAATACAGGCTTAGCATGAAGGCAGGCATGGATAGTGTTCTTAACACTTTGCCATTATGACTTAATATAATTTATATGAGAAACTTAGGTCTCATGCATATCCTAAACATATATATCATGCATCATATGTAATTTAAATTAACTGTAACTACCAGCAAGTAAGAGCATAAAGAGGAGATCTAAATTTAATGATTATAGACTTTTGAAAGGTCATCCGTGCCACATGATGATTTATGGGTCTAATCCTAGGTACATCATTGATTGAATCATCTCATGGTCAATCTTAATACGTCTCTACTCTCCAAAAGTCCGATAGTCTAGTCTTCATCATCATGAAGACTACCATGAATGCTTGATCTCTATTTGAAAATAGAGAAAAATAATTTCAAACTATTCTCAAATAATTTTTTTCTATAATTTTACATCAATATGTAAAAATCTCAATTAACAGTTAGAAACATACAAAAAAAAGATTTAGCTGATAATATAATACATCAGGGGCACCCAGCCCCTATTGCAACTCTTGCAGATACATTTATATAATCAACCAATAAGGAAGCATTCATGCATATATCCATCACATGGATGTTCCATAGTCCATAATCACTCAACATATATTTTATAATAATTATAAAATATTATAATAAACTACTCATGTTATTATCATTGTGATATCATTCATACACATGTCAATGGAGATGTTTAGATTTATGGGCATAGGATCCATCTAGAATTTTCGATTCGAATTCAACACTTGATCCAAATTTTAATTTTAAGTCAATCCATTTGTCATTCATTTGAGTTGAGTTAACCAAACCCTAGGTTAAAACTAATCCAATTAGGTTAGCATAGATTCGGTCAAACATGACTCAAACTCTAATCCAATTAGGTAAATGACAATTTGATTAACCTAAATTGAACATGATTTCTAATCAAATTAGAACTATAATTTTGATTTAATCTATAATCATTAACTCTAATTATATTAGAATAATGAATTATAGTTAAACAAATCTACTGACAAAAAATTCTAATCTATGTCTGATGCATTCTTTCCATGACCAAATATTTTTCGATCCCACACATACCTCGAGCAACAACCAAAATAGTTGACCCACAATGGTGAGTACCCGATAACATGATGGTCGGCACTTGGATCTTAGGTAAATGCATCAAATGCAAAAATTCTAAGTCTCGATAATGTACATTCATATGTAGTATTCCAAGGCTCCACGCATCACATGCACTGAATTTCAATTTCATCAAAAACTAGATCATAGGATCTAATCTAAACTTATCACACAAATCTATAGACTATAGAATTTAATATCTAAAGTTTAATTATGGATTGATAATATTTATCATTTACAAAAATACATCAAGAACATCAATTAAACATCAATCAAAAAATTTAATTTTGATATAGTTTGAACTAAATCTAATCCATATCACAAAAATAACATGAAATTTGATTGAATCAATCAAGGATGGCTCTGATACCACTGTTGAATTTTGATGACACAGTAAAATATAAATTTCAAAATTTTTAATATACATTCAATAATTGAAAAATAAGGTTTAACAATTAAACTAGAGTATTGAAACTCAAAAGTCCTAGGAACACCTTGATGATTGTAATCAAACGATCAAAAACATACATATCAGGAAGAGATCAAAAGTCATATACCAATGAGAAGATCATGATCTGATAATTTTGAGACCTTCATAAGATTTTAAAGTAGAAATCCTCCAACGATGATCTACACAGGATTGATCAGAGCCCTTCTCAATTCGTCATGGCACTGCAGCCTTTGTCGTAAGCTCATTGCCAACCGTCCTTCACAAGAACTGATTGTACCATTGCTTGTATGCCTTCATAATCTTTACTAAAATCTCTTTAGAAATTTTTTTTTAAAAGATCTCACCACACATAAATCAGATTTTATGTTCAATACATGAACAATCTAATTTTTTGGACAAGCATCTCATGCTTTCCATTTTCTCTCTTCCTTCCTTTCTATTTTTCTATCTCTTTTCCTTTTCTATTTTACTTCAAACTTTTTCTACCACTTTCTCATCTAATCTCATGTCCAAATCATCTTTTGGATGAATTTTATGCTATATGGGGCACCCCTTATATAAGGTATGAAGGGGTGCCACATTATTTCCCAAGGGGCGCCAACTCTTGGCGTCCCTTAATTCTTACATGCATAGAAATAATTTTTGCATGAAATCCAAAAGATTAAGGTGTGGGATAGAAAGTGATTTACAAGTAGAAAGACTCTTCCTCTACTATAAAAAATCTGGACACCATCTTATGGCGTGTGGAATTAAGGAAGCGCGTGAGAAATTAAGAGTCCTTAACAATTAAGACTCTTCCATAAACTCAACGCATATATGAAAGGATATCCAATTTATTTGGCATTCAAACTCCTTGCCAGAGAAGAACTCTTCCTTCTCTTCTGTGCCCATAATCTCAAGAGGCATCTCATGTCATGAGGATTTAAGAAACACGTAAAAATAATGGAAGGAATTAAGAGTTTTAAGAGAATTGGACTCTTCCATTTCTCATCGCATAAATGTGTGGCATCCCTATTTATTTTGGCATGGAGTTCTTTTTTGGAGGACTCCTCCTCCTCTTCCATATCCATATGTCCCAAAGCCCCATCTGATGGTGCACAAAATTAAGGGACGTGTGGAATTTGGTAAGAATTTTAAGATAAGGAGGACTCCTTTCCTTAAATGCCCAAATAAATGATGCCACATTTTTTTTCATATGGTTTTGATGTGGAGAAGATGATTTCACATGGAACACTTTCATAAAATCTAAATCAGCAACTTATTTAAATATAGGTTCAAACCCAATCACATTAGGTCAAGGCAACAAGCTTAGGTTAGCACAAACACCTTTGCACTGAACCTAATTAGAAACTTGGGTTAATTCATGTGCTAGCAATTTAATTAATTCATTGAATTTATAATAAATTTAAATAGATTGGATCAAGACTAAATTTTTATTGTGTGTGAACTATTGGGTTCCAAATCTAGCCAGCAGTGGATCAAGACTCTCAACGTAATCCTAATCCGATTAGATTAAGTCAGCTCAAGAGTTTCAATCAACTAGGACTCTTTCTAATTGATTCTTGAATTAAACTCTTTTAATTCTAATGAGTTCATAATTCAAAATTGATATCTAGCAATGTATCATGACTATCCAAAAGATTTAAAATTTGATAAAAATATCAAAATTATCCTTTCATGGTGAGTTACTATGCAATTCAATCATTCGATCACACAACATTCCAAAAAGGCTATGAGTATGAAAATATGTCAAACTCAAATATCTATCTATATATATCTCGATCTGATGATGATGACTCAGTTGATGAATCAGTAAAAATTATTTCTACTATTCATCCCTACTCTGATCAGAAACTCTCAGAGTCATCATCTTATGAGATTATATAGGATGTTCTCTTCTCCTACAAAGAGTGACCGATTTCTTATTGACCACTCACAACCTCCATACACACTTTACCATACCCAGAATATCCTATACACATATCTCAAAATGGTGTGCTAGAAAATAAACCAAAGTAAGGATTCATGTACACAAAGTACCATGTTGATCTTAGATCAAAGGATCACATGCACCACTCCCACTGAAGACCATCTGTTAATATGCTATAAGGCTCCATCAAATATTTTTTTGATGAGTCAGTTCAGTGAACTCATTCTCTAATGAGCACCTACATCTTTGTATTAGTGTCACCACATAAGTAGTTATAAGATCAACCATCCTCTCTATCGAGCATACATAGGATGTACCAGTCTTATCGGTATCATCGATCTCCAACTCGATGATCTAATGACTAGAAATATTTTAGATTGGGACTATCAAGATTTTAGATCTCACTGGTATGATCTCATCATGGTCCTAAAATCATTGTCTTAATCTATGGAGTTTATCATAATCATAAAAAAATATAATACAGTAAATGATAAAATATAATATCTCATAAATAAAAAAAATAACTAATATCATACAAATGAGTAGGAAGAAAATAAAGAAAAGTTCTTTCACATCCCTATGCGATTGGCTTGTAGAGCACTATTCTTTTAGTACCTATGTCCGCTCCCCAAGATTCACTTAAAAATTTTACTATAATCTGTTTAAGATTACAGTCAGATAGTTTTTTCGGATTCACTATCTAAAACTCAGTTAGTTTTACATTGGATCACCAACCACAATCTACACAAAGCCAACCATTAGCTTACAATCTAATTTTCAGACTTAGATGGACCTATCCCCTAGCTTCCAAATTTAATTAAAGCTAATTACAATGAAAGATAAAAGAAAAGAACAATAGAATGCTAAAGCTCCTTTAATGAGTAAATGATTGTCGTTAAAGGTTGACTCTTTCTTTGTGGAAGCTTTTAGAACGATGAGCTTGTTTTCTTGCTAAAAAAATCTCTTGATTTGATGTTTCAAATTGTTGAAAAATGAATGCTCTCTTTTCAATGCTCTTTGGACTTTTTCACTTGGTTTTTGTTTTCTTACTTTGATTTTCTTGTCTTGTCACTTCAAATAGTTGTTAGAGATAATAAATCACTATTTGAAACCTCAAAAAATTATTTCTAGCCATTGAAATCTAAAAAATATTTGTTAGAATGAAGACTGGGTAGTTATGAAGTTTTTGCAGAATTAGTCATTAGAACTCGAGTTGACTTGGATTGGGCTCGAGTCGACTCGAATGGCCTTCAAGTCTATTTTTTCTAAAATACATGTCTTTATCTTTTTTCTATAACTCCAACTCGAAGAACTCGAGTTGACTCAAGCTGCCACTCGGTTTATTCTAAAAAATTATAGTTCTATCATTCTTCATTCGAGTCAACTCGACTTAAGCTTGAGTTGACTCGAGGGCGTACCGGCTGAAAAATTCTGCGTGCCAGTACTATTTTTGCTTATTATTTTAGCTTGAGTTGACTCAGATCATCTTTGAGTCAACTCGAGATGCTCTCCACTGAATCTTTTGTAAACTTTTTCATTTGAAGTGTTCTTCGATTTCAATCTTTAGATACTCTTCTTCAATTTTATTTTAGATATATGTCACACTCAAAAGCTTCCAAATTCTTTTTATTTGTTTTTAATTATATTTTTGAAAATCATTCTCTTGATACCCTATAACTTTCTTGAATCATAATCTTAAAGAAATTATTAGTTCAAATATATACTCAAATATTTTGTTATTCATCAAAATCAATCTTTGGGGTTAACAAAGACCATTCATCTATTGATTGCATATTAATTATGCTACCTAGCACCATGAATGAAATGGTTTGCACTAAATTCCTATATATAAACCTTAAGGTGGCATTTGGTGACTGAAATGGAATCTCCAAAGTGATCTAATATTATGGACAATCCTTATTCCAGAGCAATCTAATCTTTAATGACCTAAAATCACCGCCATTTTGTATGCTATATTCGAAGGACTAAAGATTGTTAGGAGTCCAAAAGTAATTTGTTTAGCATTTTATGGAAATTTAAGATAAGTAACTATGTAGTACTGGGATTGCCATGATATATTCCATCAAATATAGTATTATTCATACAAAAATATATTATAATAAATTATTAATACATTTATTACTGTATTAATAATTATTAAATACTCCATAAAAGTATATTAATTACTATTATAGAATTAATATTTTCATTTGTACCAATAATATATCATTATTTTAATATTAATATTCTTTGATTTGGGAAATAAGGCAAATAGAAGTATTTATTAAATAATTTCATAATAATTATATAAATTACAATAATATATTTCTATTATCATTTAAAAATATAAGTGAATAATGTTATAATAATAATATGAATTAATAATACATTATAATAAAGATTAAATTATAAAAATTCTCTTGATATTTACATTTATTATACTTATATCCAATATTTTGAAAAAACATACACTTACAACCTAGTTAAATTAATAGCATTTAGTGAAACTATTTACCTCATATAAAAAATTGAAATTATTCTTGGATGGGGATAATGATGCATATGTTTTCTTATATTCTTCTTTTATTGTTTAAGTTTATTTGGTCATTTTTTAAAATTTTTTTCTAATATAATATTTGGGTCTTATTCAAGAATCGCAATTTAACTAACATTCTGCTAAGTTACTCTAATTGTAGAATTTTTTATAATTTACTTAATAACCTAACATATATCATAAATATAATAATATAATATTGATATAATATAATATATATAATAATGATGTATATCAATTTTTTGATATTTTTATCTCTAAATTTCAGCCTATGATTATTGTCTTGGGATGGCCTTAATAGCTAATCTCAAAAATAGATTCTCCATTCGATTGGTTACTGATCTGAGAAATAGAAATAATTTAAAATCACTATTATACTGGAGCATTGTGGTGTAACCAAAATAATGATGTCCTCATATCTATCTATATCACTTTTGATTTGGGATGCATACCAAACAACATTGGATATTTTATCAAAATAATATCATTTTTAAAATATTTTACCAAAATAATATTGTTTTCAAAGTATTTACAAAAGTACTATCTCAGAAAAAGTCATCCTATCATAGGACGATTTTCTGTGCTGACTCAGCACATCCAACGTCAGGTTGAGTGAATGCGCTTAACAATAAAGATGCCTTATGTTAGGATGACTATATGGGTTTCTCTATCATAAGATGACTCTATAAGTCACTTTACTATAGGGTGACTATATGAGTCATCCTACCATAGAATGATTTCATCAGGGCCATAAATACTTCAAAACCCAAGACCCCCTACATGAGACCTCTCTTTCATTTTTTCTCTTGTTCACTGTCGCCCTACCGTAGGGCGATTTCCTCAGAGCCCAAACCCCCCAAAACCTGAGACCTCTCCCTCTTCCTCTCCCTCTCCCTCTCATGTGCACCCATCTCCCTCCCCCTCTCCATCTCGTGCTCCCTCTCCCTCTCCCTCTCATGCGTCCCTCACGAGCGACTGACTCTCCCTCTCCCTCTACCTCTACCTCTCCCTCTCGTGTGTGAGGCTGAGCAGGTCGACTTTCCCTCTCCCTCTCGTGCGTGTGGCTGAGCAACAACTCTCCCTCTCCCTCTCCCTGTTGTGCGTGTGGGCAACCTCTCCCTCTCTCTCTCCCCCTCTTCCTCTCTAGTATGCGAGTAGTCAGCTTTCCATCTATCTGGTCATCTACAATGGAGTATTAGGAGGAAAGACATTTATTTTATTTTTTTTTGCTTGTTATTCTTGTTATTTCTTCTTTTTCTTGTTAATTTGTCTTTTTGTGGTAGTTATATGGGGAAAGAGAGCATCTGAGGGATATTGGAGGGGTTTATTAGGTTCCATTTGGTGTGGTTCCTTAAGGTTTTGAGAGCTTAATCTTAGGACTTATCCTATAATTTTTGGGTTGGATCCATGGTCTGCATTTCAAGCTTAGGACTTTTCCTATAGTAAGTAGGTTGGATCCCTTCATTGTCGAAGATCTATCTGTCAAACTTAGGGACCCAAGTTTGAAATGCCTCTGCTATGCATTTCAAACTTAGGGATTCATTCTAAAAAATGTATCTTTCAATTTGTATATTTATACAGCTAATTCTCATAATAATTTTTAAAAAATAGATTCAAAACTTATCACTATTATCTTTCATTGGGATGGAAGGATCAATCATGATGCTAACGGTGCATATTATGATGGTAGAAGGATCCAGATAGTCATGGTAGACCGTAATGCAATATATTAAGAACTTGTGCTGGTCTGCTATACTATCACTAGATGAAATCCCTATCAATGTGGACTTTTCCTAATATGTAGATTTTTGATTCATATGGATGGATAATATTTGACTGTACCTATTGAAGATGATCAAACAATGTACACCATCTTGAGCTTCCCATCACAAGGGATGTTTCTAGTAGTTGAAATTTTTGTCGAGCCAGCAACAGTAAGAGTTTCAGCTGGTGATGAATAGCATATAAGTACATCTCAGTCTGTATCTGCTCCACTTGCACAGTTAGGCATAGGGGATCTCTACTTGATGCATCTCTAATGGCCGATGAAACTGGGTATGAGTATGGAGACACCTCTGTTGTATTCATAACTGATGGTCATCAGTGCATGGTAGGGTAAGAGGCTATATATCAACAGTAGAGTAATATGCATTTGATGCTACGGGGGCAAGTCCTAGTTATGTGGCAGCTACCATAGAGCATGTGGAGTATTAAGCTAATGACCCTATATCACTTAATCAGCCACATACATGCCATACCTGAGTTGGAGGATTGGGAGCCATAGCGGTCGATATAACTTTATTTGAAAATAAAGCTACTGTCATTTATGATCCTAATCTTACTAATAACGAAAATGAGGATGATGATGCGGAGTCTGATAACAGTGATAGTGAGGAGTCCAGTGCAGAAGAGGATGTCTCACCATATGAGGCATCCTTTTTTTTTGAATTTGGACTAGTTGATGCATCTAACGACGATGAGGCTGCATCCCATGGAGTATTGTCAGAACATCCATTTTTTGATGAAAATCAAGAGTTAAGAAAGAAAATGATATTCGGATCCAAAGAATAGGTCCAACGCACTGTGAAATAGTATGCCATTCGCACCCACCATCCTTTCAAAGTCATGAAGTCAGATAGAGTTAAATGGAGCGTCGCATGTAAACAGTCTGATATTTGCAGTGGGCATCTTCGTATATTCCTTCGGATCAAGATGCAACGATAGGAGATTACGGTATTAAAGGACCACACACATACTTGAATATAAATGTGATGCAAGATTATCTACAGCTTGATGCATGCATGATTATCGATATTATTAGAGGATCGGTTAGGACAGAGATATTCATATCTATATTAGCCTATCAGACTTATATATGTGATACATGATAGTGTGAGGTATTTTACAAAAAAAAATAGAAAGCTAAATAACTTGTTATGGGCAAGTTGTTTGGAGATTGGACAAAATCCTATAACACATTGGGTCCTTAGCTAGTTGCAATTTGCCATGCCAACGAGGGGACCATGGTAGATTTTACAAAAATTCTTACAATAGAGGCAAATATAGAGGTGTTCCACTGAGTTTTTTGGATATTTAGTCCATGCATTCGGGGCTTCCAATTCTGTCGCCCACTAATTAGTATCGACACAATGCATCTATACGGCCAATATAAGGATACTTTTATGATAGCTGTGGGAAGAAATGAAAATGGAAGTATCTATCCTCTAGCATTTGCTATTTATGAAGATGAGAGCAGAAGTAGTTGGTCATAGTTTTTATAGTATTTGTGTCATTATGTAACATGTGACTGTATGAAGATTGGCATAATTTCAGACCGACACAAAAGAATATTAGCTACTATTTCAAATGAATCTGTTGGATGAATAGCACCATATGGGTATCACAAATTATGTCTTATACATATTAAGGCTAACCTGAATGGTCAATTCCATGATGCTGTATTTTTTATTTATTTTCATTAAACTGCAAAGCAAAATCAGTCCTAGAAGTTTGATTGAAGCATGCAATGCATTGAGAATATATGGCCCAATTGCTCCCAATATCTGAAATTATATCCACTTGATGATCTGAGTAAATGGTCACTAGTGAAAGAATAGTATCCTATAAGCCTATAAGCCAATCGCATGGTTGGTGCGATCGGACTATTCCGTATTATCTTCCTACTCATGTGCATGACATTAGTTATTTTATATTTATGAGGTATTGTTGCGGCCAATCGCCTCGTCGCCCGATCGCCGGGGAGCGTGCACCTGCAAAAGGAAGTCCGCACTGACCGGAGGCGGCTCCGATCGGGGACCCTCCGACGGTCAAGTCAGAGAGGTGACTGGGCAACAGTGAAATGCAGACAGAGAGCTCTGAGAAAGAGAGAGTGAGGGGGAGGAGCGAGCCTGCGTATGTGGGAGAGACGGGCGGATCGATCCCTTGCACTGTTGCCTTCCTTGGTATATATAGTGGAGCTAGGTATGGCGCCGTCATTAATGGCGCGGACAAGTGAGGAACTGTCAACTCACTGCGGGCTGTCAGAGCCGCCGTGAAAACGTCACGTCGCCGTGTAGCCGTCTAATCACCAGGGTTGACCCGGCTCTCGGCGGGACAATGCCCCTAGGTAACTGTGCCGCATGTCCGTGTCAGAGCTGACAATGTCTGGCGGCTGTACGGCAGTTGGAGGAGCCGACCGACCCAAAGTCGGTAGCCAGATAAGTGGTGTCGGGCCCCTCCATTGGTCGGCGAGCATCATGTAAGTCGGGCCTCAGACCCCCCGGGTTTGGTCGGTCGGGATGGTTACGCCCGACATACCCCCGGCCGGTGATGGGCCGTAGACTGGTCGGCAGTTAACCGCTGATGGCATCCGTCAGTCGGTCGCCCCGACCCACTGTCGGATGGTCTATCGGCCAGTCGGAGTCGTCCGTCGGAGGCGGTCGGGCCCTCCGGCGGTCGGTCGGGCGGTCGGGCCCTCCGGCGGTCGGTCGGGCGGTCGGGCCCTCCGGCAGTCGGTCGGCGGGTTTCCCCAACAGTTGCCCCCCTCCACTCCCAAGTCGGGTGGTGAGCAGGACGATGCTTCCATTCGGGCAGCAATCCCGGACGACTGGGAGTGGATTTGTCGCACGTGTAGATCCGACCGTACTGTCGGATGATCCGATGTCAGACGCCTCATGAATGCCCGCAATCCGGACGTCCAGTCGATGTCAGAGGTCACGTCGGCGTCAGATGTCAGACGCCACGTCTTGTCGTCGTCAGTCGTTATGTCTGTGTCGGAAGATCGGGTGCCAGACGATACGACGTCAGTCGATCGGATATTCGACGCCGATCGCGGAAGAGAGGGCCGCTGTCAGGCATCCCATCAGGAACGCGAACCGGTGCGGGTGCGTGGATGCAGGGCCGCGCCCCGCGTGCCGCGTGTCAAGGTGGTTGGCCGACGCCCCCTCCGACATTTAATGCGGGCGGTGCGGCCGCCCCGGGGCGGGGCGCGCCGAATCTTCCGCCAACCGGTGGGCGCCACGCGTCGCGCATCTGCAGGTCTTCGGTCGGTGCGGAAGGATCTCGGCCGTCGGTCGGCCCTATATATATAGGACCTCCCGGACCCTGACCCACATTTGCAACATTTCGCTGGGGAAACTCTGTCCGGGCGATTTTTCAGTCGTCGTGGGCAGAGTTCTTCTTCGCCTGCGGAGGGTCCATTCGGTTCGTGGTCCCCCCTTTTCCTTCTTCCTTCCTTTCTTCTCTTTCTTCTCTTTCGGTCCCTGCATAATGACCAGGAAACCGACTCAGGGAGCCCGGTCGGGGAACCCGACCGACGACTCCCGATCGGCTCCGGAAGATGAGGTCTCCTCGCTTTCGGGGCCGAACGTCGATCAGCTTCGGGAGCACTATCGCATCCCGGAGCAGTTTCGGCTCTCCGCTCCAGGGGCCGGCGGTCGGGTCAACAACCCTCCGCCTGGTGATCTGGCGCTGTACGTTGAAGACCTTCGTGCGGGTCTTCGACTTCCGATTCCGGAGTTCGTCCGGAATCTGCTTGATTACTACGGACTCTGTCCTGCGCAACTGGCGCCGAACTCTGTTCGGTTAATCATTTCTTTCGCGCTGTTGTGTCAGCTCTTGCCGACCAACCCCCGCGTTTCACTCTTCCGGGCCTTCTTTGTGCTCCGACCCCACCCTAAAGCCCGAGGGTGGTGGCTCTTCAACCCCCGGAAGGGTCTTGCTTTCATAACTGGTCTTCCATCGTCCATTCATGGATGAAAGAACCAGTTTTTCTTTGTTTCCTCCTCCTCTTCTTAGGGCTTTCCTTCTCGTTGGGGTACACCCCGAACAGAGGCCAACGACAACAGTCGGGTGGATGCGGACGACCGGGAGGACTTCCACCGACTGAAGGACATGTCGGTACCGAAGCAGAGGGAGCTTGTTATCGAACAAGCTCTCTATGACGCCGGCTTGAGTCTGGTCCCCCGAATAGGTATCGCCCGATCCTCCGGCTTTTCTTTTTGTCCATCTTTTGGTCGGCTTTTGGTCCAGCCATTAACTCTCTCATCGGTATTGCAGGGACACCACCGAGGATGAGGCCGACTGATGCCGAAATTCGGTAGTTCGCCACGAGGAAGAGGCCAGCGTCGGGGGCCGGCCCTTCGCGCCCTGCCAAGAAACCAACCCCAGCTCCGCCAACCGTCGAGGCGTCGGCGACTGACCAGTCGGAGCCGGTCATAGCCCTCGTGGCTCCGACGGTCCGAGCTGAGGAGAGGCCGACTGAGGGGGCGGCCGAAGAAGTATCGGCGGCTTCGTCGGTGCGGGTGGAGCCGGATGACGTTCGGGAAGCCGAACATCACCCGGCGGCGTCCGCTGGCGCAACGGGGGGCGTCGGCTCAAACTCCAGCGTGCCGTCGCTGCCAGTACCGTCGGTCGGGGCAGCTGATCGGGGGAAAGCCCCGATGGAGCCCGAGGAGGAGGACAGGTCGGGGAGCCGCTCAATGCCTCCCAGCACATACTACCCCGAGGGTGCGTCGACGTTGGCCGACCACAACCTTGCGAGGAGGTTGTGCCAAGGGATCCTCCTCCCAGCCGACGTAGAATCGCTGCGGTCCCGGCAGGTGACCGAGATACTGTCGCGGTTCTACCCGACGATGGATGAGGTAAGCTCCGCGTCACCCTTCTTTTGACTTAGAAATTTTTCTTGTCATGCGATTCTAACGAAGCTTTTTGATCGGCAGCTGATCTTCACAATGTCCGAACTTGAGGCCGGGTACCGAAGGTTTGGCAACGTTCGGGCAGCCTTCAAGGAGAAGTCGGCGGCGGCCGAAGCTGAGAGGGCGATGTTGGCCGAACAACTCCTGCAGTCGGCCGACCGGGAGGCCAAGTTAGTCGACGAGGTCTCCCGGCTTGGGTCCGAACTACAGTCGGCCAAGAAGGAGGCCAGGCACAAAGGTCGGGCCGTGCGTCGTCTTCGACGCGAACGGGATGGTGCAACTGCCGAACTCAAAGGGGAACGCGAGCAACTTCGGGTCAGCCTGGAGAAGCTCGCGGAAACCGAAGAGGAGCTGTCCATCGCCCAGGTCGACGCCGAAATGGTGAAGGTCGAGGCGGAGTCGGCGAGGGAGGAGCTCGCTCGAGCCGAGGACGAGGCGATGTCGGCGAGGGAGTCGGCCGAACGGGCGGTAGAGGACTTCCGGTCCTCCGACCGATACCGGGAGGAGATGCTCGAATCGGGCTTCGCCTCATACCGGGTCGGGTTCGAGGATGGTCGGGATGCCATCCATGCTTTGTACCCGGAGGTGGACGTCAGCCGCGTCGTCCCGCCGTTCGCCGAGGAAGGAGCCGAAGAAGAAGGAGCCGAAGAAGAAGCCGACCAGCCGTCGGGAGGCGTCATCCTAGCGGAGGAAGCAATCCCGGGGCAGGGGCCGACCGAAGCTCCTTTGCCGACTGAAGGACATCCTTCTGCCGTTGACCCAGTGCTGCTCTCAGTCGAGACGCCGATCATTCCCGATCCTCCGTCGGTTGAAGAGATCGACTAGGACGAATGATCAGCCCAGCCGACTGTCTTCCCTTTTTGTTTCTTTTTGAAAATACATGTAATCGGGCTTCAACCCGACTCTGTAGTTCCTTCTCATCAATGAATGAAACTTCTTTCTTTCTCTCCTTGTTATTTGTAATGCCAGCTGTAGCTGCGATGTCGAACTTTAGTCGCTAACTTAAGTAAGCCACTAACCCACATGAGTCGGTAGGACTCCGACAACTTGCATAGCCCTGAAAGTAGAATGCGTCCCGACTTTAGGTCGGCTTCGGGTAGTCGAAGTTGTCAGTCAGGTCCATCTGTTGAGTCGGGAGCCGACCGAACCTGGCAAAGGTTCGGCAGCCAGACTTCCGTAGATGCACTTAGTCGATCATCGTCCGGCGCAGTGTCGGGGGTGCGCTAGTAAGTCGGGTCCCCATGCTCTTGCGTCGGGTTCCATGTCTTTTGACAGACGGTGGCAAGCCGAATGTCGTTCAGCCGGCCGTAGGTCGGTCGGCGAGTCGTGTGTGCGACTAAGGTCGCGTCGTGTGATAGACGGTGGTAAGCCGAATATCCCTCGACCGGCCGTAGCCCGGTCGGATGTCGCGGCAATAGTCGCGTGGGCTTTTAGCCTTTCTTCGGTCGGGGCCCGATCGGCCAGTCAGCCGATGGATTCTGCCCGAAAATTCGATCGTAGAAGGAGTATGAACTCCCGTCGCAACAGCTGCATCGGCCTTTGTCAGGGGCGGATGTGTTGCCGAAAGTCGAAGGAGTGTGACTCCCGTTGTTGTAGATGCATCAATCCGTGTAAGGGCCCGATGTGTCGTCGGTGCCAGGTCCGCATCGATGCGTCGGGGCTGAGCGCCGACCAGTAGTCGAAGAGTTAGAACTCCGATTTTTCAAACTGAACTTGTATTCCGACAATTGAATTACAGAATTCACTGGTAATACAGCTTCAAGTTGTCGGCGTTCCAAGTCCGAGGAATGGACTTCCCCTCAAGGGTCTCCAGCCGATAGGCTCTCGGCCCGAAGGTGTCAGCAACCTTGTAGGGTCCTTCCCAGTTGGGAGCCAGCTTTCCTTGGTCCAAGGGCTTCGACACTTCTGCCTTCCTCAAGACTAGGTCGCCAGGCCTGAAGAGCTTTGGTCTGACCTTGGCGTTGTAGTACCGGGCGACCTTCTGTCGGTACGAGGCCATTCGAATCTGAGCCTCGTCTCGCAGCTCGGGGAGGAGGTCTAGGTCGGCCCTCCGACTTTCGGAGTTGTCTGGTTCTTGGTACTGCTCGACCCTTGAAGATGGCAGGCCAATCTCGAGCGGGATCATAGCCTCTGTTCCGTAAGCTAAACTGAACGGTGACTCCCCAGTCGGGATGCGGGGGGTCGTTCGGTAAGCCCACAGAACGGAGCCCAGCTCGTCGACCCAGAGACCTTTGGCTTCATTCAGTCGGGTCTTGAGTCCATGGAGCAAGGTTCGGTTGGTCACCTCAACCTCACCGTTGGACTGTGGGTGCCCGACAGAAGTTAGTCGGTGGCGGATGTGGAACCTGGCGCAAAAGTCTCTGAAGTCTTGGTTGTCGAATTGCCGTCCGTTATCGGTGATGATGGTGTGCGGCAATCCGAACCTGAAGATGATGGACTTTTGGATGAAGTCCTCCATCTTCCGCTCGGTGATCTGCGCCAAGGGCTCGGCCTCGACCCACTTCGTGAAGTAGTCGATGGCGACAACGATGAACTTCCTCTGGCCTGACGCCGGTGGGAAGGGGCCGAGAATATCGACTCCCCACTGAGCGAAGGGCCATGGAGCGACAATGGGAGCGATTTGGCTGGCCGGTTGGCGCTGAATATTGGCATACTTCTGGCATGGCTCGCACCTTCGGACCAACTCTGCCGCATCCTTCCTCATGGTCGGCCAGTAGTAGCCTTGTCGCAAGACCTTGAAGGCTAAGGACTTGCCCCCCAAGTGATTCCCACAAATTCTTTCATGAACCTCTCGGAGAGCGTAATCAGCGTCGGTTGGTCCCAAGCACCTGAGCAGAGGGAGGGAGAATGACCTCTTGTAGAGTCGGCCATCCATGATCACATATTGCGACGCCGACCATCGGAGTCGCTTGGCCTCCGCGGGATCTTCGGGATCGGTCCCGTCGGTGAGGTACCGGACGATCGGGTCCATCCAACTTGATTCGGACGTTAGCTGCTGCACTTCTTCGACCCGATCGATGCTCGACTGCTGGAGGTTTTCGACGAACGTCCGACCCAAAGAATCATAGGCCGATGTTGCCAACCTGGAGAGAGCATCGGCACAGGCGTTCTCCGATCTGGGGATGTGGGAGATCTCGAAATACTCGAGGTGTGCCGCGAGGTCCTTCACTTTCTGAAGATACTTGATCATGGTCGGATCTCGCGTCTCGAAGTCGCCCTTGACCTGCCCCACGATCAGCTGAGAGTCGGAGAATGCCCGGAGGCTGTCGATGCCCAGCTCCTTCGCCATCCTCAAGCCCGCGAGGAGTGCCTCGTATTCGGCTTGATTGTTGGAGGCCTTGAAATCGAATCGGAGGGCGTATTCGGTGACTACCCCATCCGAATTCGTGAGCAGGAGCCCGGCCCCGCTTCCCTGAGCGTTGGAGGCTCCGTCGATGTGGAGTACCCAGGTGGAGATCGGGTCTGGCTCAGAGACCGAATCTCATCCCGGGCCTTCAGCTCCCGACCCTCGGTCGGTCGTCGGGCATTCGGCGATGAAGTCGGCCAAGACCTGGGCTTTCAAGGCAGGCCTTGGCTGGTACTGAATGTCAAACTCGCTAAGCTTCATCGCCCACTTAGCGAGTCATCCGGATGTGTCGGGTCAGCGCAGTATGGCCTTCAGGGGCCGGTCGGTGAGTACCACAATGGCGTGGGCCTGGAAGTATGGTCGGAGCCGTTGCGCGGAGACGGTCAAGGCGAAAATCATCTTCTCCGTCTCCGAATATCTGGCTTCAGCACCGTGGAGCACTTTGCTGATGTAGTAGATGGGCTGATGAGTTCAGCACTCATTTTCCCGAACAAGCACCGAACTGATCGCCTCGGAAGATGTGGCCAAGTAGAGATACAAGGTCTCCCCGACTTGCGGCTTTACGAGCAGCGGTGGGGAAGCCAAGTACCTTTTCAGGTCTTCGAAGGCCTGTTCGCACTCATCCGACCAAGAAAAACCGTTCGCCTGACGCAGAGTCTTGAAGAACGGGAGGCACCTTTCAGCCGATCGGGAAATGAATTGGCTAAGAGCGACGATTCTTCCGTTCAGCTGTTGGACCTCCTTCTTGGTGTTCGGATGATGCATGTCGAGGATTGCCTTTATCTTCTCAGGGTTGGCCTCGATCCCTCTCTGAGAAACGAGGAATCCGAGGAACTTCCCTGAGGTCACCCCGAAAGTGCATTTGGTCGGGTTGAGCTTCATTCGGTGTCGTCGAAGGGTGCGGAAGGTCTCCTCGAGATCCTGAACATGGTCCGGGATCTGCGTGCTCTTCACCAGCATGTCATCCACGTACACCTCCATGTTACGCCCGATCTGGTCTTTGAAGACCTTATTGACGAGTCGCTGGTAAGTGGCGCCGGCGTTCTTCAATCCGAAGGGCATCACCCGATAACAGTAGAGGCCCTTGGGAGTCACGAACGCGGTGTGCTCCTCGTCTTCAGGTGCCATCCGAATCTGGTTGTACCCGACGAAGGCGTCCATGAAGCTGAGCAGTCGAAATCCGGACGTCGCATCCACCAGCTGGTCGATCTTCGGAAGTGGGAAGCTATCCTTCGGGCAGGCTCGGTTGAGGTCGGTATAGTCGATGCAGATCCTCCACTTTCCGTTGGCTTTCTTGACCATGACAACATTGGCGAGCCAATCGGGATACGTGGATTCTCGGATGAAGCCTGCTTCGAGCAGCTTGTCCACTTCTTCGTCGATGGCCTTCTGCCTTTCTGGGGCGAAGGACCTTTTCTTCTGCCTCACCGGCGTCATTGTCGGGTCGATGTTGAGTCGGTGAGTAATTGTTTCTGGAGGGATGCCCGACATATCTGCTGCCGACCAAGCGAATATGTCGGCATTGGCCGTCAGCAGCTCCGCCAGTCGGTGACGTTCGGTGTCGGGCAATTGAGACCCGACCCAAACTTTCCTGTCGGGATTTTCTCCAATCGGGATTGCCTCGAGCTGCTCGGCGGGCAAACCCCGTTCTTCCTCCTCCCTTTGGTCCAGTTTGTCGATTGTCAGAGGATCCTTTGTCCCGTCGCTTCGAGCGGAGATTTGGAAGCATCGCCGAGCGAGCTGTTGATCTCCGCGCATCTCTCCGACTCCGTTCTTGGTCGGGAATCGAACAAGAAGATGGTACGTCGAGACGATCGCCTTGAGGGCGTTCAATCCGGATCGTCCGAGTATGGCGTTGTAGGCCGAAGGAACTTGGGCGACCGCGAAAGTGAGGGAGACCGTGCTTTGCCATGGTTCGGTGCCGACCGTCACGGGCAGGATAATTTCTCCCTCTGTCGTGACGGTGTCTCCGGCAAAGCCGATCAGGGGCACAGAGATTCTCCTAAGTCGGTCAGTTGACAGTCGCATTCGGGAGAAGGTCGAGTAAAACAAAACATTTGTCGAACTTCCATTATCAACAAAAATTCATTTTACATCATAATTGGCTATTGTCGCCGACACAACAACAGCGTCGTCGTGGGGAGTCTGGATGTCCCGAACGTCGTTTTCTGTGAAGGTGATTACGTCGTCCGGTCGCAGCTTTTTCGTCGGCTCTCCTCTTGCAGACGTCCCCGGTCCCAGCCGCTTGGAGATCATGTTGATGACTCCGGCCGTCGGTTGGTTAGTCGGCGCCTCTTCAGTCGGCTGGGGGCGTCGATCGGCAATCGGTTGGGTTGGCGGACCCCTCTGAAATTTGCCGAGATACCCCCGACGGATGAGATTTTCGATCTCATCCTTCAACTGGATGCACCGCTTGGTGTCGTGATCGTGGCTCCGATGGAACCGGCAGTACTTCCGATGGTCGAGGCCCTTTGCCTTCAGAGGCGGAGGCCGTCGCAGGTATTCTTCCCCCTCGATCTCCATCAGGATCTGCGCACGGGGAGCGGAGAGAGGAGTGTAGGAGTCATACCTGGGACGCACCGGCCTCAGGGTCTGTCGTCGGGGTGATTTTTGGATCTGTCGAGGTGGAGAAAGCCGACTATTGGTCGGGGGCCTGCTTGGTTTGGCGGGCTCCCGACCTTTTCTCCGCTTCTCCTTCGGACCCCTGGGCTCCGCCAAGCGTCGGTCGGACGCTCCTTCGTCCGCGCGCATATACTTGTATGCGCGCTCCAGTAGCTCGACATATGTTCGGGGGAGGGTTTTGTCCAGAGAATAAGTGAATCGGGATGCCCTCAGGCCCCGCTTCATGGCTGAAACTGCCATGTCTTCGTTGAGGTCCCGGACCTCGAGCGTGGCCGCGTTGAATCACGCCACGAAGTGTCAAAGCGTCTCGTTTTCCCCCTGCTTGAGGGAGAAAAGGCTGTCCGACGTTCGCGGCGGCTTTCGGCTAGTGCTGAAATGGGCCACGAACGAGTGCTCGAGCTGCGCAAAGGAATGGATACTGCCCGATCGAAGATCGGAGTACCAAGCCCTGGCAGCCTTGCGGAGCGTAGCGGGGAAGCCGATGCAGAAAAGAGTGTCGGTTGCCTCTTGAATCGTCATGAGAGCTTTGTAGCTCTCGAGGTGGTCGACCGGATCGGTGGAGCCATCGTATGGCTCCACGTGTGGCATCTTGAACCGACTGGGAATCGGCTCGTCAAGGATCAGTCGGGAGAGAGGTTGGGCGGTCTGGAAGTCGACGTCGTTCGAAGACCTCTGACCGTCCATCTGCAGTCGGGCGAGTCGGCGGTCGATTTCCTCGAACCGTCGCTCGTAGTCGTCCGCTCGTCGATGCTGGGAGACCCCAGGGGTGGAGCCTCCGGAAGATTCTGAGAGAGAGGCCGATGGTGTGCGCGGCCGCTTCTCCTTCCTTGCCCGTTCCAACGGGGAAGGAGAGGGCTGCTGGGACTGTCGGTCGTCACGTCGTGGTCGTCCCTCCTCCTCTCCGTGGGAGTGCTGTTGGGAGCGCTCGCATGGAGGCGACAGGGGTCGGCGCAGCCGTCGGCGGCTGCTCCTGGAAGGCATAGGTCGGGCCGCCGGCTGCTGCTGGAGGCTTTTGACTGCGTCGGTCAGTACAGTCATCTGCCGTACGATGGCCGCAATCTGGGCCTCCGCGGTCACTGCAGGGCGCGGAGAGCTAGGCTCCGCCGCCGGTGGGGGCGGGGAGGCCTCTTCCCGGCGGGAAGAGCGCCTCGCCGACCCAGTGACTCTCGATCGTCGAGCTCTTGTCTTTGTCATGTTGTTTCCCCTACCTGGCGCGCCAATCTGTTGCGGCCAATCGCCTCGTCGCCCGATCGCCGGGGAGCGTGCACCTGCAAAAGGAAGTCCGCACTGACCGGAGGTGGCTCCGATCGGGGACCCTCCGACGGTCAAGTCAGAGAGGTGACTGGGCAACAGTGAAATGCAGACAGAGAGCTCTGAGAAAGAGAGAGTGAGGGGGAGGAGCGAGCCTGCGTATGTGGGAGAGACGGGCGGATCGATCCCTTGCACTGTTGCCTTCCTTGGTATATATAGTGGAGCTAGGTATGGCGCCGTCATTAATGGCGCGGACAAGTGAGGAACTGTCAACTCACTGCGGGCTGTCAGAGCCACCGTGAAAACGTCACGTCGCCGTGTAGCCGTCTAATCACCAGGGTTGACCCGGCTCTCGGCGGGATAATGCCCCTAGGTAACTGTGCCGCATGTCCGTGTCAGAGCTGACAACGTCTGGCGGCTGTACGGCGGTTGGAGGAGCCGACCGACCCAAAGTCGGTAGCCAGATAAGTGGTGTCGGGCCCCTCCATTGGTCGGCGAGCATCATGTAAGTCGGGCCTCAGACCCCCCGGGTTCGATCGGTCGGGATGGTTATGCCCGACATACCCCCGACCGACGATGGGCCGTAGACTGGTCGGCAGTTAACCGCTGATGGCATCCGTCAGTCGGTCGCCCTGACCAACTGTCGGATGGTCTATCGGCCAGTCGGAGTCGTCCGTCGGAGGCGGTCGGGCCCTCCGGCGGTCGGGCGGGCGGTCGGGCCCTCCGGCGGTCGGTCGGGTGGTCGGACCCTCCGGCAGTCGGTCGGCGGGTTTCCCCAACAGGTATTATGTTTCATCATTTACTATATCATATTTTAATTATGATTATAACAGATACTATAAATTAGGATAATAATTTTAGAACCATGATGAGATCATGTCAGTAAGATTTAAAATATTGATAGTCCTAATCTAAAATATTTTTAGTTGTAAGATCATCGAGTCGGAGATCGATGAGACTGGTAAGACCGGTAAATCTTATGTATGCTCGATAGAGAGGATGATTGATTTCATAATCACTTGTATGGTGATATTAATACAAGAATATAAGTGCTCGTTGGAAAATGAGTTTACTGAACTGATCCATAGGGAGAGCATCTGATGGAGCCTTATCAGCATGTCAAAAGATGGTTCTCCAGTGAGAGTGATGCAAGTGATCCTTAGACCTGAGATCATCATGGTACCTTGTGTATATGGATCCTACTTTAGTTCATTCTCTAGCATGACTCTCTGAGATATGTATGGGATATTTTAAATATGATGAAATGTGTATGAAGATTATGAGTGGTCAATAAAAAATTGATCATTTTTTGTAAGAGGAGAGAACATCCTATATGGTCTTATAGGATGATGACTTAGAGAGCCTAGCCAAAGCAAGGATGAATATTAGAAAGAGCTTCTATTGATTCATCAACTGAGTCATCATCATCAGATCGAGATACATATAGATAGATATTGAGGCTTAACATGATTCCATGCCCATGATCTATCTAGGATGTTGTGTGATCGTAGGATTGAATTGTCTGATAACTCACCACGAAAGGATAATTTTGATATTCTACCAAATTTCACAACTTCTGGATAGTCATGATATATTGCTAGATGTCAATTTTGACTTGTAGATCTCAGTGAATTAAAAAATTTAATTCAACAAATTAATTAGAAAGATTCTAATTAATTGATTGACTTGGATTCAATGTGTCTTAGACCTAATTAGATTAGGTGCACATGAACTTGACCTACTGCTGGCTAGATGTGGAATTTAATGGATCACAAACAAAAAAGATAATTGATTTAGAACTTTTAATTAGATCTTGTTGAATCTAATTGAATAAGGATTTAGTTGAAATCCCATATGGATTTGAGTCAAACATGCTAGCACGTGTTTAAACCCTAATCTTTAATCTTTTTGGATTCTTATTGACATTGGTTTTGAATGGTCAAGACCTAAATTCATTGGACTTTTAATCACCTTTGAAATGAGTCCAAGGCTCCTTAAATTGTGGCATCTAAGAGTTGGATGCATGAATAAATTTCCCATGCCATTTTATGTGTGGAAGGGTGCCACTTCTTCATTTCTTGCATGAAAGAGTTTAACGCATCCCTTTTAATCCATGCCATGTGATATTGCACCTTGGATTAATGTGGAAGAATTTATGGCACTATAATCTCTTCTTATCTATCCATTTAAGGAAGAGTTCATATCTCCTGAAATTCTCTCCACACCTCTTATAAAGTCTCCACACCGAAGAGGTGCATCCCTTCTATGCGTGAAAGTGTTTTACGCAATAAAGAATTTCTATGCATTTTTTGTGATGGGTTTGTGCCAAGAGTTGTGTGCTAATCCCTCACACCTCTTCATTTGTTTTTGTTTAAGAGAGTTTCGGATACTATGGGGTCTTTTTGTTTTTTGAAAACAAATCTTTCATGCTTTTTGGTCCATGTGTGAAGATGTTTATGTCAAAAAATGAAATCACGCCCCTTTGGTCTTTTGCATGGAGGATTTGTTTTCAATGCCATGAGATGGCACTACTTCTTATATCTTGAGAAGAGATAAGAGTCTATGTTTATTGGGTCTTATCTGATGGCCACACATCCTTAATTTTGAAGAGGCTTGGGCGTCCAATAGTTGGACAATATGGAAGGAACTCCATGCTAAACATCAAATGTCTTAGGCATCTGAAAAGCAATGTGCCCATAGGAGGAGTCCATCATGAGAAGGACTCCTCCATCCTTCATGCAAAAAAAGATTTCACTCTCCAGATTTTGATGCCCAAGAGTGGAGCAGTTGGAGGGTGTTTGACACCCTTCATGACTCTTGTTTGAGTCAAGTTATGGATCTATTTTAGGCTGTATGAAAAATGGCTGATGCCAAGGGCTTAAGTGTAGTTCCTAAAGGTCCAAATGTTAGACAGCAAAAGGTCCAAATATTAGACAAGATAAAGACCAAATGTTGGACAGCAAGTGGGCTAAGAGACATCAGGATTACATATCCAAAAGAGGGAGGAAAGGAGAGAAGAAACATCAAGTGTTGATGATGCAAGATAAGGAGTTGCTGCTAATTTTTTTGGAAAGAAATTTCTGTGAACCCAGATTAGGGAGAGTTCTAGACAGAGACTTGTGTGGATCACCATTGGAGAATACGCACTTGAGTGCCTTGAGGATACTGACTATAGGGCTATATAGTTTGTGTTTGATTGAATACATCTAGATGATTTTGGGTTTAGAGTTTGGATCTTTTGTTTTTAATTATTGTTGCATATTAAAAAAAAATTAAAATCCATTTCTGCTGCACATTCGAATCCCAATAGTAGTATCAGGGCCATCCTTAATTGATTCCATCAAACATTATGTTATTGTTGTAATATGAATTAGATTGTATTCATGACATGTTAAAAATCAGATTTTGTATGATATTTAATGGTTGGTTTGTAAAATCATCTATTAAAAATAAAAGTTATTTATTCTATGATCAAATCCTAGTATGAAATTCCATGACCCTTAGACTTGTGTGACAAGTTTAGGATAGATCTTGTGATCTAAATTTTTCATGGAATTACTATCTTGTGCATGTGATATGCATGACATACGGTTGTTGCATGTGATGCACGCACCTTAGACGCAGGGCCGACCACCACAAATTAGGTATTGGTCATGGTGGGGTCTCCCATCATGGTTCTTGTCCTAAGCATATGGGCAGTTGAAAATTTGTATCATAGAAAGGATACTTCAAACTCATATTAGGGATTTTATCGATAGATTTGATGTTGATTACAATTTATTGACCCAATCAGATTTAGATTTATAATTGTCGATTAAATCAGATTTATGATTCTAATTAGATTAGAAATTATGTTCAATTAAAGTTGACTTAATTATCATTGACCTAATTTGATTAGGACTTGAGTTTTAGTTGACTGAATTTTTATAAACCTAATTTGATTAGGATTTGTTTAAGAATTAGTTAACTTAACACAAAGGGTGACATATGATTGATTTATAATTGAAATTAGATCAAGAGTTGAATCTGAATCAAAAACCCTAGATAAATCCTGCACCTATGTTTTAAACATCTTAATTGACATGTGCATGAATGATGTTACAATTAAAATAACATGATTATTTATTTTTATGCTTTTTATAATTATTATAAATTATATGATGGATGGTTATGAACTAGAAACACCCATGTGATGGATGTATCTGTGAATGTATCGGTGATGACTGATTGTATGAATATATTTACAATGGTTGTATTTTTAAATAGGAGTTGAGTATCCCAGATGCGTTTATATTTTTAGCTGTATCTTTTTGTTCCTACCTTTGCATATTCCCAACTGCTGATTGAGACTTTTATATGTTGATGTAAAATTAAAGTTAGAAAATTTTATTTGTAAACAGATAAAAATTATTTCTTTATATCTATGAATAAAAAAAAAATAGAGCATTCGTCGAAACCTTCAAAGTGATGAAGATTGGACTATCAGGCGGTTAGAAAGCAAAGTTACATGAAGATTGTCTATGAGATGGTTCTGTCTATTATGTACCGAGGGTTAGACTCATAATCCATCATCGTGGCTCAGGTGGATTACACTAGAAAAGTCCATAACCATCTGATTAATTTTTATGTGCTCTTTTATGCTGGCAGTTACATAATATATATATACTGCCTGTGATAGATTTATATGTTATGGATGTGCTTGAGACTAAAGTCCCTCACAAAAAATTATATTAAGTCATAATGGCGAAGTGTTAAGAGTACTATCTATGTCTTCCTTTATGCTAAGCCAATATTATATTAGGAACCATAATAGGTTTGTTGTGCAACCATAAGATTTACTGTGGGGACTGACGTGATACTGTCTTGAAGCATAATGATGTTTATGATATATTTAGCTGATGTTAAGTCAATAGAGTATGTCAAAATCTATAGTAAATTTGTTGTACTATCTACAAAGCTTGCTATAGGACTTAATCTGATGTTGACTTGATGATGCTTATGGCATATTTAGATACTACTGTCTTGTTGTGCTATCCACAAGGATAGTATTATTCAGATATGATCATATGATAATGAAGGATACGACTTAACTAAAATACTATAGTTTATTGTGCAACCACCAAGCTATAAATATTTTTAGAGCCAAAAGTAATGTTGAAAGTTGCATAAGATGCCATTGGAAAGAGTTTTCTAACCTATGAACTCTTTAAAGTTTTGTTGTGCAACCACAAGACTTTTGAAAGAAGAATTAGGATCTCAATCTCACTAAAAAATCTGACGACAAGATTTCTTATTTTTCATACTAAAGAGCTATGGAATTCACCAAATAAGTGGGATACACGATTAGATAAAATACCTCATCTATTTGTGCATGTCATCTTGAGTAGTCCCTTTATGCTTTATTCTTATTTTTATATGCATCTTCACTATCACTGTTAATATATTGATCGAACTAAACTATATAGACTGGTTAAGGGGCCTGAGAATAGTATTCACTCAAGAGAGAGTCCCCTATTCTTCTAATCTTGATTCAATCAAGGATGATGCTATAAAGGAGGAAAGAACCGCATATAAGATATGGCGTGATGACAGTATTGAAGCAAAATTTGAGTGCAGGGGTAAAATGATAATTTTAAATTTTTTTCAAAATTACTATTTTACAGTAAAAATAATTAATTAATTTAATTAATTAATATGTGTTTACCCTACGCTAGGATCTAAATATGATATACAACATACATGGATTTAAATTTGAAATTCAAATTTGAACAGTAAATAATTTACTGTTCTGTGTTCAGAACACAATACCATTGTGCGGGTAGTCGATCACCATAATCTGATCACTGTCGGGAGGCTCTTATCATTGCAAGACAGTCACACAGCATGTCTGACCTCTGTGGATCATCCACACGAGGCTTCCGATCTGATCGGCTCCTCACGAGTGCTAGCTCGTTGTAGAGCTCTTTCGATGGCTGATGCTGATCGAACTCCTTCGATCGATGTCTGTCGATTCTACAGATACTCCGGATCATCAGCAAACATGCTTGAGAGGTAGATAATTCTCTTCCTTGAATTTGGTGGGCTCACGACACTCGTAGCTCACTAACTCACTTTTCGAACCCCAGGCTGAAACCCTAAGGAACACACTGAAAACTCTACACCCAATTTTCTTTCTTTTCTTTCTTTTTCTCTCAGAAGGTTTTGGACCTTCACCTCACGCACAAGGCTTCCTCATGCCCCACTTTCTTTCTCAGAAATTTTTCTATGCATGCCCCATCCTTCTCCTCTTTTTAAAATAACATCGAACGTATCTTATCTGCGTGAGAAGATAAAGACAAGTGGTTACATATTTGAATTCAAATCAAATTTGAATTCAAATGCAAACCAACTCATCCCTATCCACTTGGGTGTGAGAAGAGAAGGTGCGAGGCTGCATTGTGCATGGAAAGGTATTATGAGAAACTCTTTCTCGTGTGAGATATGGGGCACTAAAGTAGATAGGGTCATGAAGGCGCAAGAGATAAGTTATCCATTCAAATTCAAACACGTTTTGAATTTGAATGGCTAACTAATCAATTTTATCCAAAGATTGGCGCACAAGAGTGGGCATGAGAAGGGCTTTGTGTGAGAGAAAATTCATGAGAAGTTTCTTCTCGTGAATTCAAATGGGTGCAGAGATATGAAGTGGCGCAGGAATTTAAATTCAAATGGTGGTTTAATCTTAATTGAACCAACCTAATCAAAATAGGTTAAGCACAATTAGACTAAATTAAACCCAACTTAATTAGGCTTAATTAGGCTCAATAAAATCTTAATCAAATCAAAAATTGACTAAGCCCAACCCCTGATCAAATCAGGGACCAAACCATCTCGACGATTAGGTCAACTCTTAACCTAATCGGGTCAAACCCAACTGAATCCAATTCAATTGAACTTGATCCAAAAATAATTACTCCATCAAATTAAGTTAATTAGTGATCAAATCACTAATTAAACCTCTCATAAATATTAATTCTAAATTCGATGGGCAATCGGGTATCAAAATCCATCAATATGAAACCTTGATCGAAGAGTCTCAAACCAGTGGGACTCTTGACCCCAGTACCCAAAATGTGTGGTACTCATGATCAGAGAATCTTGATTCTCGATCATAGAGTTCCAGACACATAGGACTCATAGTCCATGAATATTAAGACTCTTCATCAGCCATCAGATCAGATAGGAACCTCTAATGTGTGTGACCCCGCAGGTTCGAACCTAAGCCGGTAGCACAGGAACCAATTTCTGTACTAATCGAAGTGACCATCTAGCAATGGTACCCGATGTTCGGATAGATCGAATAGTCGCAATCGCAACACTCAGAACCTACGTGAATATGGTTACTGTATAATTCATCCCTTTTAACCCCTGTGTTTAGGATGACTCAGGGTTAAACTGTCAACCCTGATTAGATCATCCGAGTCGTGCTCAACTCAATCAGTCCTGTGACTCCTCACTAGGACTACCATGGCCAAGGTTTTGCTAAATTGAAATATGACTGTACACAACTCCAGAATTGGAGTGGTCAATCCCATCTTGACACACGCACCGACAAGTCAAGTACTTGACTACACCCAGCATCCTTCTGTCACTGAATTAGAAATTTAGGTAGTCCAATGCCTAAGTGCAGTGAGTTGCTTGCAAGTCACCGTGGTGGTCTCAGGTCGGAGGAATAGTTATATCCATATCCCATCGAAGCAAATCTTGACAGCAGAAAAGGCTCCGGAGTCGGTCACGTTCAGTGCAGATGTACCCTTTGGAGAAAATTCAGTGTTGGGGTAAAATGGTAATTTTAAAACTTTTTCAAAATTATGATTTTACGATAGAAAAATATTAATTAATCTAATTAATTAACATGAATTTATCCTACACTAGGATCTAAATATGATATATTGCATGCATTCATTTAAATTTAAAATTCAAATTCGAACAGTAAACACTTTACTGTTATATATTCAGAACACAATATCTTTGTGCGGGTAGTAGATCGCCGCAATCTGATCACCGTTGGGAGAGTCTAATCATCGCGACGCAGCCACACAGTATGTCTGGCCTCTATAGATCATCCACACGAAGCTTCCGATCTGATCGACTTCTCACGAGTGCTAGCTCGTTGTAGAGCTCTTTTGACGGTCGATGCTGATCGAACTCCTTCGATCGATCTCTGTCGATTCTTCGAATGCTCCAGATCATCAACAGACATGCTTGAGAGGATGTTGAAGATCTCTCTAAGATTCTATGGGCTCACGACACTCGTAGCTCACTTTTTCACTTTTCGAACCCCAGGCTAAAACTCTAGGAAACTCACCAGAAACCTTGCACCCACTTTTCTTTCTTTTCTTTCTTTTTCTCTTGGAAAGATATGGACTTCCTTCTCACACACAAGACTTCTCACACCCCAAAATTTTTTTCCAAAAAACTTCTTCTTGCACACCCTACACTTCTCCTCCTTTTATAACAACGTCAAACGTCTTATCCAAAAGAAAGGATAAAGATGAGTAATTGCACATTTAAATTCAAATCAAATTTTGAATTCAAATGGACACCAACTCATCCCTTATCCACTAAAGGCATGAGGCATGGCTTAAATTGTGCATGGAGTGATTTCATGAGAAACTTTTTCTCATGTAATAAATGGGGCGTAAAAAAAAAGGGATAAAGCGCAAAGATTGATTGCCCATTCAAATTCAAATTTTATTTTGAATTTGAATGGCCAACCAATCAACCTTATCCATTCATATGGCACATTAAAGTAGGGCATGGAGAGAGCTTGGCGTGAGGAAAAAATTCATGAGAAGTTCCTTCTCATGAATTCAAATGGGTGCAATGGAAGTGAGGTGGCGCATGGAGATTGGGTCAAGGTGGTTTAATTATTTAAACCAACCTAATTGAACCAAATAAGTTAGGTCCAATTAGACTAATTTAAACCCAACTTAATTAGGCTTAATTAGACTCAATAAAATCCTAATCAAATCAGGAATTGACTAAGTCCAACCCCTGATCAAATCAGGGACCAAACCATCTTGACGATTAGGTCAACTCTTAACCTAATCGGGTCAAACCCAACTGAATCCAATTCAATTGGACTTGATCCAAAAATAATTACCCAATCAAATTGAGTTAATTAATGATCAAATCACTAATTAAACCTATCATAAATACTGAGTCCAAATTTGATGGGCAATCAGGCATCAGAATTCATCGATATGTAATCCTGATCGAAAAGTCCCAACCAGTGGGACCCTTGACCCCGGTACCCATAATATGTGGAACTCATGATCAGAGAATCTTTATTCTCGATCGCTGAGTCCCAAACATGTAGGATTCTACATCAGCCATCAGATCAGATAGGAACCTCTAATGTGTATGACCCCACAGGTTCGAACCTAAGCCGGTAGCACAGGAACCAATTCCTGTACTAATCGAAGTGACCATCTAACAATGGTACCCGACGTTCGGATAGGTCGAAGAGTCGCAATCACAACACTCAGAACCTACATGAATATGGTTACTGTATAATTCATCTTTTTGACCTCTGTATTTAGGATGACTCAGGGTTAAACTGTCAATCCTGATCAGATCATCCGAATCGTGCTCAACTCAAACAGTCCTGTGACTCCTCACAAGGACTACCCTGGCTAAGATTTTGCTAAATTAAAATACGACTATATATAGCTCCTAAACTGGAGTGGTCAATCCCATCTTGACACACGCACCGATAAGTCAAGTACTTGACTACACCCAGCAGCCTTCCGTCACTGAATTAAAAATTCAGGTAGTCCAGTGCCTAAGTGCAGTGAGTTACTTGTAAGTCACCGTGGCGGTCTCAAGTCGGAGGGATATTTATACCCATATTCCATCGGAGCAAATCTTGACAGCAGAAATAGCTCCGAAGTCGGTCACGTTCTGTGCAGATGTACCCTTACATCTCACCTGTATGCCATACCAGTGTCTCCACACTCATTGGTTAAGAGGACAACCAACCTATATGGCACACAACGACCTATGCTTGATAAATATTATCGTCCTTGGTAACAATGTATCATTTGGTCGCAAATAAATTTAAGGACTAAACGATAAATCCTCCTTTGTCGAGTCTAAATAGTCCTAAGGACTTCACCACAACATAGGAGTTCATTAGAAGATGAAACATTTTGTGATGAAAAATACCAAAATAATTTTTATTAATTCATAATTCATGTACAAATACAAAAATAAGCACAACCGTCAACAGACTGATGATTGGCTTTGGGACACTATTCCCAACAATCTCCCATTTGGCCTAAAGCCAATTGGTGCAGTATCTAATACCCATCTTCGACTTGTAGTTGTCGAACTCCTTCACCGCAATGGCTTTAGTGAATGGGTCAACCAGGTTCTCCTTTCCGTCGATCTTTTGAAGATCGATGTCACCTCGATCCATAATTTCTCGGATGAGATGGTAGCGACGCAGAATATGCTTCGTCCGCTGGTGTGCCTTTGGTTCCTTCGCCTGAGCAATGGCTCCAGAGCTGTCACAGTAGAGCAGAACTGGACCAACAAGGGAGGATGCTACTCCGAGCTCGGTGATGAATTTCTCAGCCACACCGCTTCTTTGGTAGCATCTGATGCGGCGATATACTCCACCTCGCAAACTAAATCAGCCACTGTGTGCTGCTTGAAACTTTTCCAGCAGATTGCCCCATCATTAAGGGTAAAACTAAATCCCGACACACTTTTGCTGTCATCGTGATCAGACTGGAAACTAGAGTCTGTAAACCCTATAAGTCTCAAGTCCGATTCACCATAAACAAGCCACTGGTCCTTAGTATTTCTTAAATTCTTTAGGATGGTTTTAAAAACCTTCCAGTGATTCACCCCTGGATCAGATTGGTATCTACTAACTACCCCTAGTGAGTATGCCACATCTGGTCGTGTACATGTCATGACGTACATGATAGATCCCACTGCCGAAGCATATAGAATTCTACCCATACGCTCTCTCTCTTGAGTTGTTGTCGGACAATCCCTCTTTGAGAGAGAAATTCCATGACCTATCGGAAGATAGCCTTTCTTGGAATTCTCCATGCTGAACCTCTTCAGCATAGTATCAATGTACGTGGACTGAGATAAACCAAGCAACCTTTTAGATCTATCCCTATAGATCCTCATCTCCAGGATGTTGAAAGCTTCTCCCAGATCCTTCATGGAGAACTGTGATGACAGCCAAATCTTTATTCCCTGTAATGTAGGGACATCATTCTCGATTAAGAGAATGTCATCCACATACAATACAAGAAATACTACTACTGGACCATTAGCCCACTTATAAATGCATGGCTCTTCTCCGTTCTTAACGAAACCATACGTCTTGATCGTCTTATCAAAACGTATGTTCCAACTCTGTGATGCCTGCTTAAGTCCATAAATGGACCTCTGTAGCCTGCACACCTTAGACTCATCTATGGATGTAAACCCTTCAGGTTGTATCATATACACCTCTTCATCCAGCTCTCCATTTAGGAAAGCTATCTTCACATTTATCTGCCAGATTTCATAGTCTAGATGGGCAGCTATCGTAAGTATAATCCGAATAGATTTGAGCATTGCCATAGGAGAAAATGTCTCGTCATAGTCTATACCATAACGTTGACGATATCCCTTGGCAACCAGATGGGCTTTATAGGTTTTCACCTTTCCGTCTGCGCCTCTCTTCCACTTGAAGATCCACTTACACCTTATGGGTTTTACTCCTTTGGGTGGGTCAACCAATGTCCACACATCGTTGACCTTCATGGACTCCATTTCGGATTTCATGGCCTCCAGTCATTTCTCAGAGTCGGGTCTCTACATTGCATCCATGTAGGTGATCGAATCCTCATCATTTTCATCAAGTTCGATAGGATCGCCGTCGCGGACCAAGAAACTATAGTATCTGTCCGGTTGACGTGGTACTCTACCAGATCACCTTAAGGGTACTTGAATAATGGGCTCCAGATCTGATCTAACCAAATTCGGTTCAGGTTCAGCAACTTGTGTCGATTTTTTCACCTACCGAACTTCGTCAAGTTCGATCTTAGAGGCAACAGTCCCTTCACCAAAGAACTCTTTTTCTAAAAAGATTGCCTTAAGGCTGACAAACACTTTTTGCTCATCAGCTAGGTAGAAGTAATACCCTTTGGTCTCTTTAGGGTATCCTATAAAATTACACTTGTCAGACCTAGGTCCAAGCTTATCCGTAATTAAATGTTTAACATAAGCCGGACACCCCCAAACCCTAAGGTGCGAGAGTACTGGCTTACATCCTATCCATATCTCATATGGCATTTTGGTTATAGACTTACTCGAAACTCTATTTAGAAAGTAACAAGTCGATTCGAGCACATATCCCCAGAGGAAGATCGGCAGACCAGCAAACCCCATCATGGATCGGACCATATCCAACAAGGTCCAATTCCTCCTTTCAGATACACCATTATGTTGTGGTGTTCCAGGAGGAGTCCACTGAGAGAGAATCCATTCTCCCCAAGATATGTCAGAAAATCATTGGAAAGGTATTCACCTCCTCGATCAGATCGAAGAGTTTTAATACACTTTCCAGTTTGTTTTTCTACCTCATTTCGAAATAGTTTGAACATCTCAAATGACTCCGATTTATGCTTCATTAAATAGACATACCCATACCTCGATAGGTCGTCTGTGAAGGTTATGAAATAGAAATATCCACCTCTTGCACTTGAGCTCATGGGTCCACATACATCAGAATGTACCAAACCCAAGAGTTCACTGGCTCGCTCACCTTTTCCAGTAAAAGATGATTTGGTCATTTTATCAAGAAGACAGGACTCACAGGTTGGAAGTGATTCACAATCACCTACTTCAAGAATTCCTTTTTGAGCCAACCTGTTTATCCTGTTCTTATTGATATGACCTAGACTACAGTGCCAAAAATAGACTTCTGACACATTATCTATTCTAGGACATTTACCGGAGGTTTGAACCACATTAACAGGTTGTGATAGAAAGTAAATTCCATTATTAAGTTGTCCAATAAACATTGTAACACCATTCAAAATGATATTGCAAACATTTTCTTTTATTAAAAATTGATAACCATTCATGGCCAAAAGGCCTACAGAAATAATATTTAATAAAAAGCTTGGACAATAGTGACATTCACTCAGAATTATATTTTGAGAATTGATTACAAGGTTCATGATTCCTAATGCTAGAACTGGAACTTTGCTTCTATCTCCAACGTTCAGGAATCTATTGCCTTCATCAAATCTCCTACTGACCTGCAGACCCTGCATCGAATTACAAATATGATAAGGGCTTCCGGTATCCAATACCCAGGCAGTAGTATCACAAATGGAAAAGTTGCAAGGTGTTATCATATAAGTACATTGCTTCTTCTTCGGCCTGTTCGGATCCAGGGAGGCAATGTATAGAGGACAGTTTTTCTTCCAGTGCCCCTGCTTCTTGCAAAAGAAGCACTCCGTCTGGCTCTGATCGGGCTTGCATTTCTTGGTCTGACCCTGTGCAGACGTCCTAGCATGCAGCTGCACCTTCTTATTCTTCTTATTCTTATTCTTCTTCTTCCCTTTCTTAAAGGATCGACGACCAGAAGAAGACCCTCCCACAATATTCACCGACTCCTTATGAAGCTGATGATCCTTCTCAAAGTTCTGCAGCAACCCCAACAAGCCGTGGTAGTTCACTGCAGGCTTTGACATCCGAAAATGAGTAAGAAAGGAGAGGAAGGACTTGGGCAATGAATTAAGGATCGCATCCTTACCGAGCTGCTCGTGCAGGGGAAAGCCCAGTTTACTTAGGCGCTCAATCATTTCGATCATGTACAGTATATGATCAGTGACTGAGGCTCCATCCCTCATCCAAGTATTGAAAATGGCACAACTAATTTTGTGCCTTTCAACATCGTCAGGCGTGCCAAAGGAGTCGTTTAACATTTGAAGCATCTCCTGTGGCTGGACGTTCTCGAACCTATGGCTGAACTCATCATTCATTGCCGCCAGTATAATGCACCGAATGATGGTGCGATCGTTGAGCCACTTCTGATAAGTATCTCGGATCGTCCCTTCAATGTTCGGGGCTGGCTTCTCAGGTGCCGGATCCGTTACTACATAAAGGATCCGCTCATGCTTAAGGATGATTTTTAATTTTCGATACCAGCTATCGAAATTAGGTCCCATGAGCTTGTCATTGTCTAATAATGACCGGAGGGACAGGATAGTGGCCATAGCTGCATAAAGAAAAACCAGACCTCTATTAGTACATAAATTATAAATACTAAAGACTTGGACTTTAGTCTAAAATTTCTCCCAGTAATTTTACGAACTGGTAGCCTCAACCTCCAATTCGAGGAATTACTTTAATTCCTTAGTGGGTACTAGAATCCACACAGACTACACACGAGCCCAACTTTGGTTGGTCAACCCATGTGCAACTATGGGTAGGTTCATAACCAGTTGTTTCTCTAAATAACTTCTAGTAATTGATTTTGCCTCAGAACCTAATCAGTAGGCTTTTGCCTCCACTAAAAAGATCTGGTTAGGTCCAACCATTAACATGATTTGATTTGGTGAATCAGACTAATAAATGATCAGGCCCGACTTTGGCCGGCCAACCTGATCACCATCAGAAAGACTCAAACCAAATTATTATATTATGAATGATAATTCCATTAGTCAATAAGCACCAGGCCTTTGGGCCTCCAATGATTATTAAACTAATGGACTCATTATCACTCACTTAATGGGAGGCTATGACTTAGTTATCAATATAACTTAATCATTTTTAGGGACCTAATAATTTTTTTTTGAGAATTTTATTAAAGGATAGATGAGAAGAAAATATCCATTCAATTTCAATCCTCCCACTGACTTCACCAAGTCAGATTAAAAAAAAGATTTAATTAAAGCTGGCATTAGGAGCACCTAAATCAATCAAACTGATTTACCAAATGACATGGGTGAGCCCTAATCATCAAGTGATCTAATCAAAACCTAATTCACCAGGTTAGCCAGGTAAGTGAGATCAGTGATGGGGATAAGCCATTAACTCGTCAGAGATCGAATCACTGCGAGTAGCTCCCGCTTAAAAATCACTGGTCAAAATACCAAACTTAGACACCAATCGGTTCATTAGTTTTAATTTGATCAACTTATTAAATAGGATTCCACCGCGTAGCCATGAATTAAGTCCATCTTGGTCTAGTTAAAGACATGGACCCATTCAACTACAACTATTGGAGTTGAGTCTAGAGTATCCTTGACCTAATCTAATTCAACTTTTGATTAGATTTGACCAATTACTCTAATTTAGTCCATTTCTTTAAGCTGACCTTAGGTCTAACTCAATTATAGACCTAATCCATCTAACCCATTGACCCACAAGTTTATGCAATTGTCTTAGGTCTTAATTCACAATTCTAGACCTACTAGACAATACTTAATTCTTTTAATTAAGTATTTGGGCTGATGGGTCAGGGTTTGGCATTTTAAAAATAATTTTTAAATTTGAAAGGTTTTATTTTCTGTTCACCAAATATGTTGACTTATTACACAAATATATCAACACATTTCATAAATAGCAATCCTATTGCTAATTACATAACAAAAAATAACTCAATCAAAATAAATCATGAATATTCCTTTAGATCTAATCTAACACATTCATGATAAATTTCACAATTGAATCTTTACAATTAATTCCTTTCGCTACTTCATTTGCATGGGATATAATTGCAGCGGTACCCCTACCACCATAGGAGACCCCATCGAATGGGAGGAGAGGGCGTTTAAATCCTACTTTTCTCCTATGACCGGACGGCCATGGCAACCAACCCAATTTGATTACTTGCTACTTGGATCAAGTATATCTAAATATACCAATATCAAAATTTAAATTTTAAATTTTAAATTTCAAATTTCAAATTTTAAATTTTGAATTTTAAATTTCAAATAATTTTTAATTTTCAATTTTCAAATTTTTGAATTTTAAATTTTGAATTTCAAATTTGAAATTTCAACCAAATTTCAAATTTCAAATTTTGAATTTCAAATTTTTTAATTTTAAATTTCAAATTTTAAATTTCAAATTTTAAATTTTAAATTTTGAATTTCAAATTTTTGAATTTTGAATTTCAAATTTCAAATTTCAAAATTTAAATTTTAAATTTTAAATTTAAATTAAACTATTAGATTACAACTTAATCTACACATACAAATTCGTATATCATATCTTAGAACCCGCTTTGATACTATTTGTGGGGAAAATTCAGTGCAGGGATAAAATGATAATTTTAAAAATTTTTTAAAATTATAATTTTACAGTAAAAAAATATTAATTAATCTAATTAATTAATATAAATTTATTCTATACTAGGATCTAAATATGATATATAGTATGCATTCATTTAAATTTGAAATTCAAATTCAAACAGTAAACACTTTACTGTTCTGTATTCAGAATACAATACCTTTGTGCGGATAGTAGATCGCCACAATCTGATCACCATCGGAAGAGTCTGATCATCACGATGCAGTCACATAGCATGTCTGACCTCTGCGGATCATCCACACGAAGCTCCCGATCTGATCGACTCCTCACGAGTGCTAGCTCGTTGTAGAGCTCTTTTGATGGCTGATGCTGATCGAACTCCTTCGATCGATGTCTATCGATTTTCAAATATTCCGAATCATCAACAGACGTGCTTGAGAGGATGTTGAAGATCTTTCTAAGATTTTGTGGGCTCACACACTCGTAGCTCACTTTCTCACTTCCCAAACCCCAGGCTAAAACTCTAGGGAACTCATCGAAAACCTTGCACCTACTTTTCTTTCTTTTCTTTCTTTTTTTATTAGAAGGATATGGACTTCCTTCTCACACACAAGACCTCTCACGCCCCAGAATTTTTCTCCAAAAAACTTCTTCTTGCATGCCCACTCTTCTCCTCCTTTTATAACAACGTCAAACGTCTTATCCAAAAGAAAGGATAAAGATAAGTAATTGCACATTTAAATTCAAATCAAATTTTGAATTCAAATGGACACCAACTCATCCCTTATCCACTAAAAATGTGAGGCGTGGCTTAAATTGTGCATGGAGTAATTTCAAGAGAAATCTTTTCTCATGTAATAAATGGGACGTAAAAAAAGAGATAAGGCGCAAAGATTGATTGCCCATTCAAATTCAAATTTTATTTGAATTTGAATGGCCAACCAATCAACCTTATCCAATCATATGACACATTAAGTGGGCGTGGAGAGGGCTTGACGTGAGGAAAAAATTCATGAGAAGTTTCTTCTCATGAATTCAAATGGGTGTAATGGAAGTGAGGTGGCGCATGGAGATTGGGTCAAGTGGTTTAATTATTTAAACTAACCTAATTGAACCAAATAAGTTAGGTCCAATTAGACTAATTTAAATCCAACTTAATTAGGCTTAATTAGGCTCAATAAAATTCTAATCAAATCAAAAATTGATTAAGCCCAATCTCTGATCAAATCAGGGACCAAACCATCTTGACGATTAGGTCAACTCTTAACCTAATCGGGTCAAACCCAACTGACTCCAATTCAATTGGACTTGATCTAAAAATAATTACTCAATCAAATTAAGTTAATTAGTAATCAAATCACTAATTAAACCTCTCATAAATACTAAGTTCAAATTCGATAGGCAATCAGGCATCAGAATT
>NC_025994.2:41944433-42076670 GCF_000442705.2 Elaeis guineensis
TATACCATACGTGACGATATTCCTTGGCAACCAAACGGGCTTTTTAGGTTTCCACCTTTCCATCTGTGCCCCTCTTCCTCTTGAAGACCCACTTACACCCTATGGGTTTTACTCCTTCGGGTGGGTCAACCAATGTCCACACATCGTTGACCTTCACGGACTCCATTTCGGATTTCATGGCCTCTAGCTATTCTCAGAGTCAGGTCTTTGCATTGCATCCATGTAGGTGATCGGATCCTCATCATTTTCATTAAGTTCGATAGGATCTCCATCCCGGACCAAGAAATCATAGTATCTGTCCAGTTGACGTGGTACACTACCAGATCACCTTAAGGGTGCAGGAACAATGGGCTCCAGATCTGATCTAATCAAATCCGGTTCAGGTTCAGCTACTTGTGTCGGTTTTTTCACCTGCCGAACTTCCTCAAATTCGATCTTAGAGGCAATAGTCCCTTCACCAAGGAACTACTTTTCTAAAAAAATTGCCTTAAGGCTGATAAACACCTTTTGCTCATCAGTTAGGTAGAAATAATACCCTTTGGTCTCTTTTGGGTACCCTATGAAATTACACTTGTCAGACCTAGGTCCAAACTTGTCCGTAATTAAACGTTTAACATAAGCCGGACACCCCCAAATCCTAAGGTGCGAGAGTACTGGCTTACGTCCTATCCATAGCTCATATGAAATTTTGATTATAGACTTACTTGGAACCCTATTTAGAAGGTAACAAGTCGATTCGAGCGCATATCCTCAGAGGAAGATTGGCAGACCAGCAAACCCCATCATGGATCGGACTATGTCTAACAAGATCCGATTCCTCCTTTCAGACACACCATTATGCTGTGGTGTTCTAAGAAGAGTCCACTGAGAGAGAATCCCATTCTCCCCTAATTATGTCAAAAACTCATTGGAAAGGTATTTACCTCCTCAATCAGATCGAAGAGTTTTAATACACTTTCCAGTTTGTTTTTCTACCTCATTTCGGAATAGTTTGAATATTTCAAATGACTCCGACTTATGCTTCATTAAATAGACATACCCATACCTCGATATGTCGTCTGTGAAGGTTATGAAGTAGAAATATCCACCTCTTGCACTTGAGCTCATGGGTCCACATACATCAGAATATACCAGACCCAAGAGTTCACTGGCTCGCTCACCTTTTTCAGTAAAAGGTGACTTGATCATCTTTCCAAGAAGACAGGACTCACAAGTTGGAAGTGATTCACAATCACCAACTTCAAGAATTCCTTCTTAAGCCAACCTATTTATCCTGTTCTTATTGATATGACCTAGCCTACAGTGCCAAAGGTAGACTTCTGACACATTATCTATTCTGGGTATTTACTGGAGGTTTGAACCACATTAACATGCTGTGACAGTAAGTAAATTTTATTATCTAGTTGTCCAACAAACATTGTAATACCATTCAAAATGATATTGCAAATATTTTTTTTTATTAAAAATTGATAACCGTACATGGCCAAAAGGCCTACAAAAATAGTATTTAATAAAAAACTTGGACAATAGTGACATTCACTCAGAATTACATAACGAGAATTGATTACAAGGTTCATGATTCCTAAAGCTAGAACTGGAACTTTGCTTCCATCTCCAATGTTCAAGAACCTCTCGCCATCATCAAATCTCCTACTGACCTGCAGATCCTGCATCGAATTGCAAATATGATAAGGGCTTCCGGTATCCAATACCCAGGCAGTAGTATCACAAATGAAAAAGTTGCAAGGTGTTATCATATAATTATCTTGCTTCTTCTTCGGCCGGTTTGGATCTAGGGAGGCAATGTATAGAGGACAGTTCCTCTTCCAATGCCCCTGCTTCTTGCAAAAGAAGCACTCCGCCTGCCTTTGGTCGGGCTTGCACTTCTTGGTCTGACCCTGTGCAGACGTCCCAGCATGCGGCTGCACCTTCTTGTTCTTCTTCTTCTTGTTCTTCTTCCCTTTCTTAATGGGTCGACGACCAGAAGAAGACCTTCCCACAACATTCACTGACTCCTTATGGAGCTGGTGGTCCTTCTCAAAGTTCTGCAGCAACCCCAACAAGCCGTGGTAGTTCACTGCAGGCTTTGTCATTCGAAAATGAGTAAAGAAGGGGAGGAAGGACTTGGGCAATGAATTAAGGATCGCATCCTTACTGAGCTGCTCGTGCAGGGGAAAGCCCAGTTTACTTAGGCGCTCAATCATTTCGATCATGTACAGTACATGATCGGTGACTGAGGCCTCATCCCTCATCCGAGCATTGAAAATGGCACAACTAATTTTATGCCTTTCAACATCGTCAAGGGTGCCAAAGGAGTCGTTCAACATTTGAAGCATCTCCTGCGGCTGGGCATTCTCGAACCTGTGGCTAAACTCATCATTTATTGTCATCAACATTATGCACCGAACGGTGGTGCGGTCGTTGAGCCACTTCTGGTAAGTATCTCAGATCGTGCCTCTAGCATTCGGAGCTGGCTCCTCTGGTGCCGGATCCGTTACTATATAAAGAATTTGCTCATGCTCAAGGATGATTTTTAATTTTCGATACCAGCTATCAAAATTAGGTCCCATGAGCTTGTCATTATCTAATAATGACCAGAGCGACAAGGTAGTGGCCATTGCTGCATAAAGAAAAACCAGACCTCTATTAGTATATAAATTATTAATACTAAAGACTTGGACTTTAGTCTAAAATTTTTCCCAATATTTTTACGAACTGGTAGCCTCAACCTCCAATTAGAGAAATTACTTTAATTCCTCAGTGGATACTAAAATCCACATAGACTACACACGAGCCCAACTTTGGTTGGTCAACCCATGTGCATTTATGGGTAGGTTCATAACCAGTTGTTTCTCTAAACAACTTCTAGTAATCAATTTTGCCCCCGAACCTAATTAGTAGGCTTTGGCCTCCACTGAAAAGATCTGGTTAGGTCCAACCATTAACATGACTTGATTTGGTGAATCGGACCAATAAATGATCAGGCCCGACTTTGGCCGGCCAACCTGACCACCATCAGAAAGACTCAAACCAAATTATCATACTATGAATGATAATTCCATTAGTCAATAAGCACCAGGCCTTTGGGCCTCCAATGATTATTAAACTAATGGACTCATTATCACTCACTTAATGGGAGGCTATGACTTAGTTATCACTATAACTTAATCATTTTAGGGACCTAATAATTTTGAGAATTTTATTAAAGGATAGAAGAGAAGAAATTAATCAGCCAATTTCAATCCTCCCACTGACTTCACCAAGTCAGATTAAAAAAGATTTAATTAAAGCCGGCATTAGGAGTACCTAAATCAGTCACACTGATTTATCTAATGACATGGGTGAGCCCTAATCACCAAGTGATCTAATCAAAATCTAACTCACTAGGTTGGCCAGGTAAGTAAGATCAGTGGTGGGGATAAGCCATTAACTTGTCAGAGATTGAATCAATGCGAGTAGCTCTCACTTAAGAACCACTGGTCAAACTGCCGAACTTATCTTAGACACCAATTGGTTCATTAGTTTTAATTTGATCAACTTAGTAAATAGGGTTCCACCGCATAGCCATGAATTAAATCCATCTTGGTCTAGTTAAAGATATGGACCCATTCATCTACAACTATTGGAGTTGAGTCTAGAGTGTCCTTGACCTAATCTAATTCAACTTTTGATTAGATTTGACCAATTACTCTAATTTAGTCCATTTCTTTAAGCTAACCTTAGGTCTAACCCAATTATGGACCTAATCCATCTAACCCATTGACCCACAAGTTTATGTAATTGTCTTAAGTCTTAATTCACAATTCTAGACCAACTTGACAACACTTAATTCTTTTAATTAAGTATTTGGACTGATGGGTCAGGGTTTGGTTTTTTGAAAATAATTTTTAAATTTGAAAGATTTTATTTTTTGTTCACCAAACATGTTGACTCATTTCACAAATAGATCAGCACATTTCATAAATAGTAATCCTATTGCTAATTACATAACAGAAAATAACTCAATCAAAATAAATCATGAATATTTCTTTAGATCTAATCTAACACATTCATGATAAATTTTATAGTTGAACCTTTACAATTAAGTCCTTTCGCTGCTTCATCTATATAGGATATAATTACAGTGGCACCCCTACCGCCATAGGAGACCCCATCGAATGGGAGGAGAGGACCTTTAAACCCTACTTTTCTCCTATGACCGGAGGGTCATGGCAACCAACTCAATTTGATTACTTGCTACTTCGATCATGTATATCTAAATATACCAATTTTAAAATTTAAATTTCAAATTTTAAATTTTAAATTTTTGAATTTCAAATTTCAAACAAATTTCAAATTTCAAATTTTAAATTTTTGAATTTTAAATTTTGAATTTTAAATTTTGAATTTTAAATTTAAAATTTCAATCAAATTTTAAATTTCAAATTTTAAATTTAAAATTTTTGAATTTTGAATTTCGAATTTCAAATTTTGAATTTCAAACTTTTGAATTTTGAATTTCGAACAACTTTCAAAATTTAAATTTTGAATTTTAAATTTTAAATTTAAACTTTTAGATTACAACTTAATCTATGCATGCAAATTCATATATCATATCTTAGAACCTGGCTCTGATACCATTTGAAGCAAAATTTGAGTGCAGGGGTAAAATGGTAATTTTAAAACTTTTTCAAAATCATTATTTTACAGTGAAAATAATTAATTAATCTAATTAATTAATATATATTTACCCTACATTATGATCTAAATATGATATACAGCATGCATGAATTTAAATTTGAAATTCAAATTTGAATAGTAAATAATTTACTGTTCTGTGTTCAGAACACAATACCTTTATGCAGATAGTCGATCACCGTAATCTGATCACCATCGAAAGGTTCTGATCATCATAATATAGCCACACAGTATGTCTGGCCTTTGTGGATCGTCCACACGAGGCTCCCGATCTGATCAGCTCCTCATGAGTGCTAGCTCGTTGTAGAGCCCTTTCGATGGCTGATGCTGATCGAACTCCTTTGATCGATATCTGTTGATTCCACGGATACTTTGGATCATCAGCAAACGTGCTTGAGAGGTAGATGATTCTCTCCTTTGAATTTGGTGGGCTCACGACACTCGTAGCTCATTAACTCACTTCCCGAACCCCAGGCTGAAACCCTAGGGAACACAATGAAAACCCTGCGCCCAATTTTCTTTCTTTTCTTTCTTTTTCTCTCGAAAAGTTTTGGACCTTCACCTCATGCACAAGGCTTGCTCATGCCCCACTTTCTTTCTCAAAAATTTTTTTACGCATGCCCCATCCTTCTCCTCTTTTTAAAACAACGTCGAACGTGTCTTATCCGCGTGAAAAGATAAAGACAAGTGGTTACACATTTGAATTCAAATCAAATTTGAATTCAAATGCAAACCAACTCATCCCTATCCACTTGGGTGTGAGAAGAGAAGGTGCGAGGCTACATTGTGCATGGAAAGGTTTTATGAGAAACTCTTTCTCGTGTGAGATATGGGGTGCTAAAGTAGATAGGGTCATAAAGGCGCAAGAGATAAGTTATCCATTCAAATTCAAACACGCTTTGAATTTGAATGGCTAACTAATCAATTTTATCCAAAGATTGACACACAAGAGTGGGCGTGAGAAGGGCTTTGTGTGAGAGAAAATTCATGAGAAGTTTCTTCTCATGAATTCAAATGGGCGTAGAGATATGAAGTGACGCAGGGATTCAAATTCAAATGGTGGTTTAATCTTAATTGAACCAACCTAATCAAAATAAGTTAAGCATAATTAGACTAAATTAAACCTAACTTAATTAGGCTCAATAAAATTCTAATCAAATCGAGAATTGACTAAGCCCAACCCCTGATCAAATCAGGGACCAAACCATCTCGACGATTAGGTCAACTCTTAACCTAATCGGGTCAAACCCAATTGAATCCAATTCAATTGAACTTGATCCAAAAATAATTACTCAATCAAATTGAGTTAATTAGTGATCAAATCATTAATTAAATCTCTCATAAATATTGAGTCCAAATCCGATGGGCAATCGGGTATCAAAATCCATCAATATGAAACCTTGATCGAAGAGTCTCAAACCAATGGGATTTTTGACCTCGATACCCAAAATGTGTGGGACTCAAGATCAGAGAATCCTGATTCTCGATCACAGAGTCCCAGATACGTAGGACTCATAGTCCACGAATATTAAGACTCTTCATCAGCTATCAGATCAGATAGGAACCTCTAATGTGTGTGACCCCGCAGGTTCAAACCTAAGCCGGTAGCACAGGAACCAATTCCTGTACTAATCGAAGTGATCATCTAGCAATGGTACCCGACATTCGGATAGGTCGAATAGTCACAATCGCAACACTCAGAACCTACGTGAATATGGTTACTGTATAATTCATCCCTTTTGACCCGTGTGTTTAGGATGACTCAAGGTTAAACTGTCAATCCTGATTAGATCATCCGAGTCGTGCTCAACTCAATCAGTCTTGTGACTCCTTACTAGAACTATCCTGGTCAAGGTTTTGCTAAATTGAAATACGACTGTACACAGCTTCAGAACTGGAGTGGTCAATCCCATCTTGACACATGCACCGACAAGTCAAGTACTTGATTACACCCAGCATCCTCCGTCACTGAATTAGAAATTCAGGTAATCCAGTGCCTAAGTACAGTGAGTTGCTTGCAAGTCACCATGGCGGTCTCAGGTCGGAGGGATAGTTATACCCATATCCCATCGAAGCAAATTTTGACAACAGAAAAGGCTCCAGAGTCGGTCACGTTCAGTGCAGATGTACCCTTACATCTCACATGTATACCATACCAGTGTCTCCACACTCCTTGGTTAAGAGGACAACCAACTTATATGACACACAACGACCTATGCTTGATAAACGTTATTGTCCTTGGTAACAACGTATCATTTGGTCGCAAACAAGTTTAAGGACTAAACGACAAATCCTCCTTTGTCGAGTCTAAATAGTCCTAAAGACTTCACCATAACACAGGAGTTCATTAGAAGATGAAACAATTTTATGATGAAAAATGTCAAAATAACTTTTATTTATTTATAATTTATATACTAATACAACAAAGAGCACAACCATCAACAGGCTGACGATTGACTTTGGGACACTATTCCCAACAAGTATGATTGTTAAATGTATCTTGATTGACTTGATCAAATGATTAGGTCAATTAGGTATTTTTCATGGATGATGAGTTGAGTCAGGATTTGATTCTGCAATCACTCTCTAAATTCTTCCTTTAGTTTATGGATAGCATCTATCAGGAAAAAAAGGTGAAGAATGTCTACACCATAGGTACCTATTTTCGTTGTAGCAAATGTTGAGTATTGAAAAAGAAATTGTGAGAGCTGTCTTGCTAGTGTGAAGCAGTCGAAGGATGGAAAGGTTGCATCTATTAAAGATTTATATATGATATAGACTAATTTATCATTGAGTACTTTAGCTTCATTTCTATAGTATTAGATACCTCCTACAGTTTTCACTTATGCAAATCATTGCAGGAACTGCAAAGAATATGAAAGCTAAATAAAGATGACCTAATCTTCATTTACTAGACATGAGGATAGGGCAAGCGAGCTATTAGGTCTCAGACATAAAAATATTTGAAGGCTAATAACAACTCTGACCAGAAATGGATACTCCATATGAGATATGGTATGGTCAATAATAAGCTTCATAGGTCTTCTAATCTCATTCTAAGGATATACCCTAAAAACTGCTGCATATGTTTTGAATTAAGAACAATCAAAATCTATTGTTAGCACTCCATATGAGATATGAAACTGCTTTACCTACGTGAAAAGAGTTGATGAACATAAGTTTTGTGCTATATCAGATAAGTATAGGTTTGTAGGTTATCCCAATAAAAGTATGTAATATTATTTCTACCATCCTATCGAACAAAAGGTGTTTGTCAATAGGCTTGCCACTAACAGTGGGAGGATACTTGAACCTGAGAAGTTTAAGACCTATGAACTATCCCACCACAACCTGTGGAGAGTCCATAAGTTGATCTTTGATCAGATTGTTGCCCAGCTATGCAACCCAAGAGGGGGGGGGTGAATTGGATTTCTAAAAATTTTAAGCCCAACAGATTACTTATGAAGATCAAAACAAAGACTTTAATTCAATATTAATTACCTAAAGCAGGAATGCAAGAATATAATAAAGAAATAAAGTGAAGCGATAAAGCACACCACAAACACAAGGATTTATAGTGGTTCGGTGCTAACCTTGCACCTACATCCACTCCCCAAGATCCTACTTGGGAATTTCAATCCACTATCCTTTGTATTCAACCCGAATACAAAACGTCGGAAACTCCGACACTAGCTATCCCAAGCTAGATCACTTATTTTTCGGGTACAAGTAAACCCAAAACACTCCAATTTCAGGTTCGGATCAACCTTTCCTTGTTTTGGAAATCCTCCAAAAACAAGAACAATTACTCACAAAGAGTTAGAAAATTTAGAGCACAGATTAATACAATAACAGCTCCTTAAATGAGCGAATATAACAATAAAAGTTTTACTCAAATGAAGAACCCCTTTTTCGGATTTTCTCAAAGTGGATGAATGCTTGAATGCTTGAGAAGAGGTTGATTGTTGATTGAAGATCTCTTGAAAGCTTTGAAACAATCTCTAGATCAAGGTTGAAACAATAGGCGTGAAGAATTCTCTCCTTGAAAGATCTTGCTTTTCTCTTTCACAATCTCTCTGGTATATTGTGGATCCTCTCTCTTTTTCTTTTTGGATATTTCGTTGATCTCAGGCTTTTTCTTGCAAATTTCGGATCCTTTCTTCTATTCTTCTCTTTTTCTCTGCTCATTTGATTTCACGTTTGATCCGCTATTTAATCTGCAATTTCTTTCACCATTTAAAGCATTTTGTAGCATTAGAAGCAAGAGAAAACAATTTAGGTAGATAAAGAGCCGTTAGAGGATTTTTAGGAAGCATAAATGGCAATTAAAACGGGCAAAAAAATAGTCGTTGCTGATATTTCCCGTCGCAGGGGTCGACTCATGAGTTGACTCATGCTTCAGGGGTCGACTCATGAGTCGACCTCTGTTGCAAAAATCAGAGAATGCGTTTCTGGAAATTCTTGGCTCAAATTAGCAGGGGTCGACTCATGAGTCGACTCATGCCTTGTGGGTCGACTCATGAGTCGACTCACAGGTCGTGCCAAGCCAGAAAACTAGCGTGCCAAGGAGAATTTTTGCGTGCCAATCAGCTCACAGTGCCATGAGTTGACTCATGAGTCGACTCATGCACTTCAAACCTTCATAACTTCAAAAATATAAGTCCAAACACAATGAAATTTTCACCAATAGATTTCAAATCATTTGTTCTACCAAATGGTACTATCAAATCAGGATTTTAGTGGAATTACGATTTTGTCCTTGAAGAGCATAAGGACTTTTTTATTTTAAAATTATTTGTATCCCTTCAATCTGCTTTGTAATCATCAAAATCAATCTAGGAGCAACAATCTCCCCCTTTTTGATGATGACAAAATATTTGAACAAAAATATTTATGTTAATGCATTAATTTCAAAAGAATCCATTATAGGTGTATATGCTTGAAAAGAGTATGATTCTTTTGGCATGTAATATAAATGCAAAAATAGTTTGTCCATTTTCTTAAAGATTTGAAAAGGGTATTAGATCATTTTGAGTTCAAGATATATCAGAGCAAGAGAAGAGAAATAAATTTTGCAATGTATCAGAGCAAGAAAAATAATTAATTTTTTTTTTTTTTTTACAATGTTATCAGAAAAGATTTTACAATGTATCAGAGCAAAAAAAAAAATTTATAATATATCAGAGAAAATTTCACACTGTATTAGAGCAAATGTCAGAGAAAATTTCACACTGTATCAGAGCAAATGTTATAATTTATCAGAGAAACCTTCACACTGTATCAGATTAAATTTTATCATGTATCAGAGCAAGTTAAAAGAAATTGTAGGGTGTATCAGAGTAAAACAAATTTCTTAAGTTGTATCAAGGTGAATAAAATTTCAAAAGATGTATCAGAGCAAGTTTGAATTTTGAAATATATCAGAGCATATATAAAAAAAATACTTATTTGCATTGTACTTATGATTTTGCTTTTGATGGATGGCTTTTTGTTTAAGTTTTGTCTGATACCAAATTTCGATACCAAATTTCTCAAAGTTTTGTTTAATCTTTCAATTTTTTGTTTAATTTCTCCAATATTTATTTAATTTCTCCAATATTTGTTTTAATCTTCCAATCTTTGTTTTTGTTTAATTTCTCCCCCTTTTTCTCATAATTTAGGGTTTTGCTTTTTGTCTAATTTCAATTTTTGTTTTTGTTTAATTTCTCCCTCTTTTTGACATCATCAAATATAGTTAACTCTTCCTTTTTCTGAAACATTCTTTAATTTCTTCCCCTTTAGAGTTTTTTTTTTTTTTTACAGATGTTTGCTCCCCCTTAATATAGCAATTATCAACAGCAAACAACAACAAGGAGAAAACAATATTTCAACAAGAAGAAAATATATAACCAAAATATGATCATTACAAAGAGGTAGAAATATAGGTAAAAGATGATTCCATTAATATCATAATTGTTTCAATACATAGTTCTTAAAAAATAAAATTCAACCAGCTAATTGTCAATACATGGCCCCGAGGTATAGATCCTAGAACAAAATACTAACACCTAGGATCTAGTAATGATCAAGATAGGTCAATGATCGGAGTCATCAGATATAGGGTGAGGAGATGATGGATCATAAGTGCGTCCTCTACCCCGTCTGCCTCTGCCACGAGTAGGAGAGCGAGATGAACTGGGTGGCTGAGAATGCTGAGATGCTAGGGCTGATACCATGAGTCTGATAGAATCAAGTATGTTCAGTGCTCTGAAAACAGATTGAAGTAGAGCAGTGAACTGGGTGGTAGCATGCTCACTCGATCCTTGGATCTCTTTCCTCAGTAATTTATATCCACCTTCTAGTGCTCCTCTGAGCCTGCCAGCCTCTGCAGTGAGGTCTGTGACCTCAATAGTAGACTCCTGTGGCTGGGGATGGGCCAATGCAAGGACTTGCCCCTACAAGTCAAGAACTCTGTCAGTCAGTCTCCAGACTGTGTCCTCAAGCTGCTGTATCCTGACGGACTGATCTGAAATCATCTGAAACACAGTGGAGATGTGGGGAGTAATGGTCTGATCAGAAGAGGTGGCACCAGGTGCAAAAGAAGTACTACCCCACTGGCTAGACAGCAAAGAAGCCACACGCTGTGAAATATGCTCGATCTGATCGTCAGCCAGTCTGAACTCTGAATGAGGTGCTCTGCTCTCTGGCTGATACACTGGTGTGGGCATCCTAGTAAACTCAGAAGGGCCAGCCTCAGTATCAGAAATGAACTGGGTATCTGGTGATGCTGCCCTGAAGTCATGTACAGGAGAAGATGGACCTTCTTCTTCTACTCTGCCTTCAGTTCTGTCTTCAGCTCTTTCCTCAACTCTCTCCTCAGTTCTTTCTTCAGAGCCCTTGATCCAACCACCAACAGTCTTTGTAATTCCCATTCGGTGCAGGCTGTGTTGGTTGAAAGTGTCCACATGAGAGAGCTTGGTAGGTGTCTCCCCCTCACAACTAACTCCAAACCTCCTAAATACTCTGGTAAGGACCATACCATAAGGCAAGTGTGCCTTGGATCTATTCAAAGTTTCTCTCATGGCCTCTATCATAAGTGCAGGGAGATTTAGGGGGGTCTGAGTGATGATATGAAACATGACACATACATCTCTGCCGGAAAGTAAGTCATGTCTACCACTCCTAGGAAAGAAGAGTTTTGTTACAATTTGATGCAGGACCCTCATCTCAATGGATAATAGCTTTGCTTCCAATTTGTTTAAACTTCCTGAAAAAGCTTCTCCTAAGATAATTCTGATACCTTCTTCTTTAATTGGGAGTTCCATATATGAGTATCCTTCACTAGGCAACTGAAGTATATCTTCCAATATCCTAGAATCCAAGCATATGTCAATCCCCTTGACTGTTGAAGTCACTGACCCATTTCCATAATTTAGGTTCTGGTAGAATTCTCTAACTAGATCAACATAGGTGACTTCCTTAAGAGAGCAATAAAGTTCCCATCCTTGATTTTTGATCTTGGTAGCAAAAGTAAAGCCTTCTTTCTCAAAGAACCGAAAATCTATATTTTTTCTGGTTTCTACTTTTCTATCAAAAAGAGGATTTACACTGGGGCTTATGGAGGATTGAGAGAGACCTTGAGCAGGTACTGAAACTGGATCGAGAACACTGGAAGACTGAGCAGGCCTTTTCTTTCAGACAATTTTCTCAGGCTCACGGATTGATTTCCTTCTTTGGGGAAGTTTCATCTTTGGAGCCATATCCAATAAAGTAGCAGACAAGAAGACTTGAATTGAGAGGAGGAGGAATCACAAGAGAGTAAAGAGGAATTTTAGTGGAGAAAAGAAATGGATTTTGGAAGTTCGGTGAAGTGCTAGGGCACGTTCAAACCGCGCCAAGCAAAGCGAGAAAGCACAGAAAATCCTTTTGAAGGAGGCGATTTTTGGTGGAGAGTAGGAGGGAGAATTGCCTCAGAATTGATCCTTGGATTTGGAGCAAGAAGAGTTGGAGAAGACGGCTTTTGGAAGAAGAACGATGGGAAGATGAGTCGTCTCACAAACAGTAACCCTTATAAAAACAATGAACCCGTTGAAAGTTGGTGGGATTTACAAGTTTGCCATTGAGTCGACTCATGGGGGTCGACTCATGAAGTTCAGAAAATCAGAAAAAATGTGAATAAATTCCAGAAAATTTTGAAATTTTGAGTGAAGAAATTTTGCTCAATGATAAGTTTTTAGAGTGATAAATCTGAGCTTTTGAGACCAGAATAGATATTAAAAATTGAGCTCTAAGAGTTTTTGACATCTATTCTTTGGAAATTGAGAAATTTCAGACAAATGGATCTAGAATTCCTAGATTTCTCCTAATTTCACAGAATCTATCCTCACTAAGGGCCTTTGTAAAGATATCGACTAATTGATTTTCAGTGCAAACATATTCAAGAATTATATTTTTGTTTTGAACATGTTCTCTTATGAAATGATGTCTTATTTCAATATGTTTAGATCTTGAGTGTTGAATTGGATTTTTAGATAGATTTATGGTACTTGTATTATCACATTTTATTGGTGTTTCATTAAGTTTGATTCCAAAATCTTCGAGTTGTTGCTTAATCTACAAGATTTGAGCACAACAACTTCCGGCTGCAATGTATTCGGCCTCAGCCGTAGACAGTGCCACCGAATTTTGTTTCTTGCTAAACCATGAGATTAGGTTTACTCCAAGAAATTGGCAAGTTCCACTTGTGCTTTTTCTATCTAATTTACATCCAGCAAAATCAGCATCAGAATATCCTAACAAATTAATTTGTGAGTCCTTAGAGTACCATAACCCTATAGTTTGTGTACCATTTAAGTATCTAAGGATTCTTTTAACAGCATTCAAATGAGATTCCTTAGGATTAGATTGATATCTTGCACATAAGCAAACACTAAACATGATATCAGGCCTACTTGCAGTTAAATATAATAATGAGCCAATCATACCTCTATAGTATTTTAAGTCTACGCTTTTACCTTCATCATCCTTGTCAAGCTTACTTGAGGGACTCATTGGTGTGCCAATTGGTTTGCAGTTCTCCATTCCAAATCTTTTGAGTAGTTTCTTGGTGTACTTGCTTTGGGTGATGGAGATTCCCTCTTTTGATTGTTTGATTTGGAGTCCGAGGAAGAAGGTGAGTTCTCCCATCATGCTCATCTCAAACTCTCCCTGCATAAGCTTAGCAAAGTCTTGACAAAGGGATTCATTAGTAGACCCAAAAATTATGTCATCAACGTAAATTTGTATAATTAGCATATCATTTTGGTTTCTTTTAATAAATAGGGTTGTATCTACATTGCCTCTTGAGAAACCATTATTTAGTAGAAATTTGCTTAGCCTTTCATACCATGCTCTAGGTGCTTGTTTTAGACCATATAAAGCTTTATTTAATCTAAAGATATGATTGAGAAAAGCATGATTTTCAAATCCAGGGGGTTGTTCTACATATACTTCTTCAGAAATATATCCATTTAAAAATGCACTTTTAACATCCATTTGAAATAATTTGAATTTCATAAAGCAAGCATAAGCAAGTAGAAGTCTAATGGCTTCTAATCTAGCAACAGGTGCAAAGGTTTCATCAAAATCAATTCCTTCTTCTTGATTATATCCCTTAGCAACCAGTCTTGCTTTATTTCTAATTACATTTCCATGCTCATCTAATTTGTTTCTAAAGACCCATTTTGTGCCAATTATTGAATAATCTTTAGGTCTTGTTACTAAGGTCCAAACATTATTTCTTTCAAATTGATTAAGTTCTTCTTGCATAGCATTAATCCAGTTATGATCATTTTCAGCTTCTTCAAAAGTTTTAGGTTCAAGTTGAGATACAAATGCACAATGATTAAGTACATCTCTAAGTGAAGAACGAGTTTTTACCCCATGCATAGGATCACCAATTATTAACTCCTTAGGGTGGTTGTGAACATACCTCCATTCCTTGGGTAAGTCATTTGTACCTTGAGGTTGTTCTTGAATTTCTTCACCTTTCTCAATTTGTTTGACTTCTTGATCATTGTCTTCTGGAGTTGCTGAGTCTTTCAGAGTGATCTCCTTCATACCTTCTATTAGTGGCTCTGCATCATCAACACCCTCATTCTTCCTTGAAGGAAGATCGTTAGATTCATCAAAGACAACATGTATGGACTCCTCAACTACTAAAGTTCTTTTGTTGAAAACTCTAAATGCTTTACTAGTGGAGGAGTAACCTAGAAAGATTGCTTCATCTGATTTTGCATCAAATTTACCAAGTTTTTCTTTGCCATTATTTAATACAAAACATCGGCAACCAAAAACATGAAAATATGCAATATTTGGTTTTCTTCCTTTTCAAAGTTCATAGGGGGTTTTCTTTAAAAATTGTTTAATTAAAGCACGATTTAGAATGTAACATGCTGTGTTAATTGCTTCCGCCCAAAAATATTTTGGAAGGTTGCTTTCACAAAGCATGGTACGGGCCATTTCTTCTAAGGTTCTGTTTTTCCTTTCAACTACCCCATTTTGTTGGGATGTCCTAGGAGCAGAGAAGTTATGGCCAATTCCATTTTTATCACAAAAATTTTTAAAATTTTGATTTTCAAATTCAGTTCCATGATCACTTCTAATATTTTGAATTGAAAACCCTTTTTCATTAATGACTTTTCGATGAAATTTAGTGAAAATTTGAAAAGTTTCATTTTTGTGAGCTAAAAAGAAAACCCAAGTAAAACGAGAGTAATCATCAATTATTACAAATCCATATCGTTTTCCTCCTAGACTAGTGGTTCTAGTTGGTCCAAATAAATCCATATGTAAGAGCTCTAAAGGTCTAGAAGTTGAAACAGTATTTTTGGATTTAAATGATACTCTAGTTTGTTTACCTAATTGGCATGCATCACAAATTCTATCCTTTTCAAAATTCAGTTTTGGCAAACCGAGAACTAAATCCTTTTTAATTAATTTTGAGAGAGAATGCATGCTAATGTGTGCAAGTCTACGATGCCACAGCCAACTAGTCTCATTTATTTTAGTACTTAAGGAAACTAGGCATTGCATGTCTAATTTAGTTAAATCATTCAAGTCTATCATATAAACATTGTCATGCCCATGTCCTATAAATTTAATGCCATCGTTAATAGGACTCGTCACAATGCAAACAGATGATTCAAAACTTACTTTATATCCTTTATCACAGAATTGACTAATGCTAAGTAAGTTATGCTTTAAACCTTTAACTAATAAAATATTCTCAATGTATTTGGAGGGAGTGATACCAATGTTACCTATCCCGATGATCTTTCCTTTGCCATTATCTCCAAAGGTGACCATCCCTCCATCCTTAGCATCAAGCGTGATGAATTGTGATTCATCACCAGTCATGTGTCTCGAGCATCCGCTGTCAAGATATCATTTCCTGTTTCCTTCTTGGGATGCTAGACACACCTGCAAGCAAAGGTCACGTTTCTGTCTTAGGTACCCAAGCTTTCTTGGGTCCTTTCAGGTTAGTCAGAATGGTTCCTTTTGGAACCCATATTTTCTTTGTGTTTGCATATTTGTTAATAAGACATGTATATGATTTATATCCTATTCTTCCACATTTAAAACAAGTAATATATGTAGACTTGTTACTTGAATAATTTACATAAATATCCTTCAGAAATTTTTGTTTCTTCAGGGGTTTATAACCAAGTCCAGCCTTATCATATATAGCTTTCTGATTTTCAAGGATCATATTTAGTTTGTTTGAACTTAAGGTGAACTTATCTACTATAGATTTCAGCTTGTTCATTTCATCCTTTAAGTTTTGATTTTCTTGAATCAAGGTGAATTTTTCAATTGAAAGATTTTCAGCTTGTTTCACTAAGGACTGATTTTCCAATTTCAGCTCTTTGTTTTTCTTCCCTAGTTTCTTTAATTCATCAATTGAATCATAGAATGCTTCATGCAATTCTTCAAAAGTAAATTCACTAGTGGATTCAGAAGTTACCTCATTTTCATGTGCCATCAGGCACAGGTTGGCTTGTTCTGTTGAAGTTTCCTCGTCGGAGCTTGAGTCATCACTCGCACTCCAGGTCGCCATCATTGCCTTCTTTTTGAACTTCTTTGGACCTTTCTTCAATTGTGGACATTCGGATCTGAAATGTCCTGGCTTCTTGCACTCGTAGCATATAGGGGGTTGATCTTTCTCCTTTTCTTTGCTTTGATCTCCTTTTGTGAATTTCTTTCTCATCCCCTGTTTCCTTTTTCTTAGAAACTTCTTAAATTTCCGGGTGATGAGAGCCATCTCTTCATCCTGATCTTCGTCTTCAGAGTCATCCGTTTCATAATCAGGCGAAGTTGTGGATTTGAGGGCAATGGTTCTTTTCTTTTTGACTTCATCCTCTTGATGTTGCTTCATGCTAAGTTCATGAGTCATCAAGGATCCAAGAAGCTCTTCTAGAGGTAGAGTGTTCAAGTCCTTTGCTTCTTGGATGGCAGTCACCTTGGCTTCCCAAGTTCTTGGCAGTGACCTGAGAATCTTCCTTACAAGTTCACTGTTAGTGTAAGATTTGCCAAGACTCTTTAAATCATTGATTATATCAGTAAAATGAGTAAACATAGCAGTTATGGACTCATCATACTCTATTTTGAACAATTCATATTTATGTACAAGCATGTTTATTTTAGACTCTTTTACTTGATTTGTTCCCTCATGGGTGATTTCTAACCTATTCCATATTTCTTTAGCAGATGCACAAGTAGAAATGCGATTAAATTCACTTGCATCTAGTGCACAATAAAGAACATTCATGGCTTTGGCATTTAATTGTGCTAATTTTTTGTCAACCTCATCCCATTCTTTCTCGGGTTTGGTTGACTCCTCACCATCTATAATCTTGGTGGGTGTGTGAGGACCATTCACTATGATACTCCACATATCATAGTCGAGTGCTTGTATGAAAATCTTCATCCGAGCTTTCCAATAGGTGTAATTAGACCCATTGAAAAGTGGAGGTCGGTTTGTTGATTGCCCCTCGGCTAGAGAAGTACCAACATGGGTTGCCATAGATCTTTGGCTCTTTGATTATTAGATCAAAGAAGGGCTAGAGCACCGGCTCTGATACCACTTGTTGCCCAGCTATGCAACCCAAGAGGGGGGGGTGAATTGGGTTTCTAAAAATTTTAAGCCCAACAGATTACTTTTGAAGATCAAAACAAAGACTTTAATTCAATATTAATTACCTAAAGCAGGAATGCAAGAATATAATAAAGAAATAAAGTGAAGCGATAAAGCACACCACAAACACAAGGATTTATAGTGGTTCGGTGCTAACCTTGCACCTACATCCACTCCCCAAGATCCTACTTGGGAATTTCAATCCACTATCCTTTGTATTCAACCCGAATACAAAATATCGGAAACTCCGACACTAGCTATCCCAAGCTAGATCACTTGTTTCTCGGGTACAAGTAAACCCAAAACACTCCGATTTCAGGTTCGGATCAACCTTTCCTTGTTTTGGAAATCCTCCAAAAACAAGAACAATTACTCACAAAGAGTTAGAAAATTTAGAGCACAGATTAATACAATAACAGCTCCTTAAATGAGCGAATATAACAATAAAAGTTTTACTCAAATGAAGAACCCCTTTTTCAGATTTTCTCAAAGTGGATGAACGCTTGAATGCTTGAGAAGAGATTGATTGTTGATTGAAGATCTCTTGAAAGCTTTGAAACAATCTCTAGATCAAGGTTGAAACAATAGGCGTGAAGAATTCTCTCCTTGAAAGATCTTTCTTTTCTCTTTCACAATCTCTCTGGTATATTGTGGATCCTCTCCCTTTTTCTTTTTGGATATTTTGTTGATCTCAGGCTTTTTCTTGCAAATTTCGGATCCTTTCTTCTATTCTTCTCTTTTTCTCTGCTCATTTGATTTCACGTTTGATCCGCTATTTAATCTGCAATTTCTTTCACCATTTAAAGCATTTTGTAGCATTAGAAGCAAGAGAAAATAATTTAGATAGATAAAGAGCCGTTAGAGGATTTTTAGGAAGCATAAATGGCAATTAAAACGGGCAAAAAAATAGCCGTTGCTGATATTTCCCGTCGCAGGGGTCGACTCATGAGTCGACTCATGCTTCAGGGGTCGACTCATGAGTCGACCTCTGTTGCAAAAACCAGAGAATGCGTTTCTGGAAATTCTTGGCTCAAATTAGCAGGGGTCGACTCATGAGTCGACTCATGCCTTGTGGGTCGACTCATGAGTCGACTCACAGATCGTGCCAAGCCAGAAAACTAGCATGCCAAGGAGAATTTTTGCGTGCCAATCAGCTCACAGTGCCATGAGTTGACTCATGAGTCGACTCATGCACTTCAAACCTTCATAACTTCAAAAATATAAGTCCAAACACAATGAAATTTTCACCAATAGATTTCAAATCATTTGTTCTACCAAATGGTACTATCAAATCAGGATTTTAGTAAAATTATGATTTTGCCCTTGAAGAGCATAAGGACTTTTTCATTTTAAAATTATTTGTATCCCTTCAATCTGCTTTGTAATCATCAAAATCAATCTAGGAGCAACACAGATATATCCATTGATGAGGTACAATCTTGACACACATCTCCTCTTCAAAGGTCAATCAGAGTGTGTAATGTATCATTCAAATATAGATTCATCATTGAGAATGACAACGAGCCATACATCATTGAGTATGATGATCCCATGATCTATTTGGAAGCTATCATGAGTAGTGACTCTAACAGATGGCTTGAAGCCATAAAATTCGATATGGATTCCCTGTATATCAATCAAGTATGGATTTTGGTTGATGCACCTGTGGGTATGACCCAATAAATTGCTAACAGGAATGTCCATCTAGATTTTGATTGCTATTGCTATATATCAGCTAGATAGATTTGTCTCTAGTGGGAGGACAAATCTAGTAAGCAAGTATCGAGGAGATGGAATATCTATTTTGATGAGACAGTCAAATTATTTAGCTTTATCAAATTATGGATGAATTGTGTGTTGGAGTGCCACTGACTTTTAGATTCTATATGTGGATGATATATTGCATATTAAAAATGATATCCCGATGTTGCAATCGATCAAATTTTGGCTATCATAAAAAATTTTCATAAAAGATTTGGGTAAAGCATCCTATGTACTTGATATAAAGATCTATAGAGATAGTTCTAAGTGGGTGCTAGGCTTGTCCCAGTCTTGGTACATAGATCTCGTGTTGAAGAGGTTCAACATGGATGGGTGTAAAAGAGCTTTACTTATCTATGTACCATGCCTAATGTGGCTTATGACTTGGGCATAACCATCAATTTTCATGCAGATCTAGGAGAAGATCATCGGAAAGCTATGAAAAGATTCTCAAGCACTTAGGAAGTACTAGAGGAGCAGTGAATTGGAAGAGTTCCAAATAAGAATTTGTAGTTGATTCAGTATATTGCTATAAGTGAAGATTGCTAAGAAAAGTCATCAAATGAAAGAGTTTATCACTGAGTTGGGTGTGGTCTCACATTAACCCACGCACATCCTAAGGTGCTTTAATCTCATTTATGATGTGATCATAAATTGAGTTGATACAAAGAACTGCATAATGAACCTATTCACTAAGCCTTGACACAGTAGCAATGTGATCGCCACCTTGATAGCATGGGCAACAGATACAAAGATGATTGACTTTAGTGCAAGTGAAAGATCGAAAAAATAGTATCCCACAAGCCAATCGTATGGTTGATGTGAGGGGACTATGTGGGAATTTCAGTGCAGGGGTAAAACGGTAATTTTAAATTTTTTTCAAAATTATAATTTTATAGTGAAAATTATTAATTAATCTAATTAATTAATATGTATTAATCATACATAAAGATCTAAATATTATATATATAGCATGTATTTAAATTTGAAATTTAAACTTCTACAGTAAACGTTTTACTGTTATGTGTCTAGGACACATTACCTTTATGCAGGAAGTCGATTGCTGTAGTCTGATTACCGTCGAAAAAATCTGATCATTGCAATACAGCCACACAATATGTCTGACCTTCATGAATTATCCATACGAAGCTCCCGGTCTGATCGGCTCCTCACGAATGCTAGTTTGTTGCAGAACCCTTTCGACGGTTAATGCTGATCGAACTCCTTCGATCAGTGTCTGTCGATTCTTTGGATACTTTGGATCATCAACAGAGATAGTAGAGAGGTTGATGAAGCTCTTTATAAAGTTTGGTGGATACACGATACTCATAACTCACCTTCTCACTTCCCAAACCCTAGACAGAAACCCTAGGGTACTCTCAGAAAAACCCTGCGCCCTTTCTGTTTCTTTTCTTTTCTCTTCTTTTCTTTTCTTTTCTCACGCACAAAGCCTTTCTCATGCCACCCTTTCTCTCTCGATCCGATAGCGCATGCCCCACCTTCTCTCTCATTTTAAAATGGTGCAAGACCACATCTTTTCAGCATTTTCACCGTGTGAGAGGATAAAGCTAGGTGGTTGCTCACTTGAATTCAAATCGAATTTGAATTCAAATGCCAACCAACCTATCCTTATCCACTCAAGGCATGAGAAGGGAGGGGTGTGGGCTTCTTTGTGCATGGAGAGTTTATACGAGAAACTTTTTTTTGTGGAGAGCAAGTGGCGCACAAGTGGATAAGGTGGCGCATGGGATTAGTTGCTCATTCAAATTCAAACATCATTTGAATTTGAATGGCCAACTAATCAATCTTTATCCACTCAAATGGTGCACAAGGGAGGGGCGTGGGAAGGCTTTCACATGGAAAAAAATTCATGAGAACTCGTTTCTCATGAATTTAAATAGGCGCAGGTGAGGTGAGGTGAGGTGGCGCAGGGAGATAAGTCAAGGTGGTTTCAAATATTAAATCAACCTAATTGAACCAACCTTATTAAAATAGGTTAGGCACAATTAGACTAAGTTAAACCCAATAAAATTAGGCTTAATTAGGCTCAATAAAATCTTAATCAAATCAAAAATTGACTAAGCCCAACCCCTGATCAAATCAGGGACCAAACCACCTTGGCGATTAGGTCAACTCTTAACCTAATCGGGTCAAACCCAACTGAATCCAATTTAATTGGACTTGATCCAAAAATAATTACTTAATCAAATTGAGTTAATTAGTGATCAATTCATTAATTAATTCTCTCATAAATATTGAGTCCAAATCTGATGGGCAATCGGGCATCAAAGTCCATCAATATGAAACCTTGATCGAAGAGTCCCAAACCAGTGGACTCTTGACCCCGGTATCCAAAATGTATGGAACTCATGATCAGAGAATCCTGATTCTCGATCACAGAGTCTCAGACACGTAGGACTTAGAGTCTCTGAGCATTAGGACTCTTGGTCGAAGAGTCCCAGTCCAGTGGGACTCTTCACCAGCCATCAGATTAGATAGGAACCTCTAATGTGTGTGACCTCACAGGTTCGAACCTAAGCCGGTAGCACAGGAACTAATTTCTGTACTAATCGAAGTGACCATCTAGCAATGGTACCCGACATTCAGATAGGTCAAATAGTCACAATCGCAACATTCAGAACCTATGCGAATATGGTTACTGTATAATTCATCCCTTTTGACCCCTGTGTATAGGATGACTCAGGGTTAAACTATCAATCCTGATCAGATCATCCGAATCGTGCTCAACTCAAACAGTCCTGTGACTCCTCACTAGGACTATCTTGGCCAAGATTTTGCTAAATTGAAACATGACTGTACACAGCTCCTAAACTGGAGTGGTCAATCCCATCTTGACACACGCACCGATAAGTCAAGTACTTGACTACACCCAGCAGCCTTTCATCACTGAATTAGAAGTTCAGGTAGTCCAATGCCTAAGTGCAGTGAGTTGCTTGCAAGTCACTGTGGCAGTCTCAGGTCAGAGGGACAGTTATACCCATATCCCATCAGAGCAAATCTTGATAGTAGAAAAAGCTCCGGAGTCGGTCACGTTCGGTGCAGATGTACCCTTACATCTCACCTGTATACCATACCAGTGTCTCCACACTCCTTAGTTAAGAGGACAACCAACCCATATGGCACACAACAACCTATGCTTGATAAATGTTATTGTCCTTGGTAACAACGTATCATTTGGTCGTGAACAGATTTAAGGACTAAACGACAAATCCTCCTTTGTCGAGTCTAAATAATCCTAAGGACTTCACCACAATACAGGAGTTCATTAGAAGATGAAACAATTTGCGATGAAAAATATCAAAATAACTTTTATTTATTTATAATTCATATACTAATACAGGAAAGAGCACAATCCTCAACAGGCTGACGATTAGCTTTGGGACACTATTCCCAATAATCTCTCACTTGGCCTAAAGCCAATCGGTGCAGTATCTAATACCCATCTTCGACTTGAAGTCATCGAACTCCTTCACAGCAATGGCTTTAGTGAATGGGTCGGCCAGGTTCTCCTTTCCATCGATCTTCTGAAAGTCGATATTATCTCGATCCATGATTTCTCGGATGAGATGGTAGCGGCGCAGAATATGCTTCATCCGCAGGTGTGCCTTCGGTTCCTTCACCTGAGCAATGGCTCTAGAGCTGTCACAATAGAGCAAAACTGGACCAACAAGGGAGGGTGCTACTCCGAGCTCGGTGATGAATTTCTCAGCCACATCGCTTCTTTGGCAGCATCTAATGCAGCGACATACTCTGCCTCGCAAACTGAATCAGCTACAGTGTGCTGCTTGGAACTCTTCCAGCAGACAGCTCCACCATTAAGGGTAAAAACAAATCCCGACACACTCTTGCTGTCATCATGATCAGATTGGAAACTGGAGTCTGTAAATCCAATTAATCTCGAGTCTGATTCACCATAAACAAGCCACTGGTCCTTAGTATTTCTTAAATACTTCAGGATGATTTTAACAACCTTCCAGTGATTCTTTCCTGGATCAGATTAGTATCTACTCACTACCCCTAGTGAGTATGCCACATCTGGTCATGTACATATCATGACATACATGACAGATCCCACTACCGAAGCATATGAAATTCTACCCATACGCTCTCTCTCTTGAGGTGTTGTCGGACAATCCCTCTTCGAGAGAGAAATTCCATGGCCTATCGATAGATAGCCTTTCTTGGAATTCTCCATGCTGAACCTCTTCAGCATAGTATCAATGTACGTGGACTGGGATAAGCCAAGCAACCTTTTAAATCTATCCCTATAGATCCTCATCCCTAGGATGTAGGAAGCTTCTCCCATATCCTTCATGGAGAACTGTGATGACAGTCAAATCTTTATTCCCTGTAATGCAGGGACATCATTCTCGATTAAGAGAATGTCATCCACATACAATACAAGAAATACCACTACTGGACCATTAGCCCACTTATAAATGCAGGGCTCTTCTCCATTCTTAACGAAGCCATACGTCTTGATCGTCCTATCAAAATATATGTTCCAACTCCGGGATGCCTGCTTAAGTCCATAAATGGACCTCTATAGCCTACACCCTTGGACTCATCTGTGGATGTGAACCCTTCAGGTTGTATCATATATACCTCTTCGTCCAGCTCTCCATTTAGGAGAGCTGTCTTCACATCCATCTGCCAAATTTCATAGTCCAGATGGGCAGCTATCGCAAGCATAATCCGAATGGATTTGAGCATTGCCACAGGAGAAAATGTCTCGTCATAGTCTATACCATAACGTTGACGATATCCCTTGGCAACCAGACGGGCTTTATAGGTCTCCACCTTTTCGTCTGCACCCCTCTTCCTCTTGAAGACCCACTTACACCCTATGAGTTTTACTCCTTCGGGTGGGTCAATCAATGTCCACACATCGTTGACCTTCATGGACTCCATTTCGGATTTCATGGCCTCTAGTCATTTCTCAGAGTCAGATCTCTGTATTGCATCCATGTAGGTGATCGGATCCTCATCATTTTCATCAAGTTCGACAGGATCGCAATCTCGGACCAAGAAATCATAATATCTGTCCGGTTGATGTGGTACTCTATCAGACCGTCTTAAGGGTGCAGGAACAATGGGCTCCGGATCTGATCTAACCAAATCCAGTTCAGGTTCAGCAACTTGTGTTGGTTTTTTCACCTGTCGAACTTTCTCAAGTTCGACCTTAGAGGCAACAGTCCCTTCACCAAGAAACTCTTTTTCCAAAAAGATTGACTTAAGGCTGACAAACATCTTTTGCTCATCAGCTAGATAGAAATAATACCCTTTGACCTCTTTTGGGTATCCTATGAAATAACACTTGTCAAACCTAGGTCCAAGCTTGTCTATAATTAAACATTTAACATAAGCCGAACACCCCCAAATCCTAAGGTGCGAGAGTACTGGCTTACGTCCTATCCATATCTCATAAGGCATTTTGGTTACAGACTTACTCGAAACCCTATTTAGAAGGTAACAAGCCGATTCGAGCGCATATCCCCAGAGGAAGATCAGCAGACCAGCAAATTCCATCATGGATCGAACCATATCCAACAAGGTCTGATTCTTCCATTCAAATACACCATTATGCTGTGGTGTTCCAGGAGGAGTCCACTGAGAGAGAATCTCATTCTCCCTAAGATATGTCAAAAACTCATTGAAAAGATATTCACCTCCTCGATCAGATTGAAGAGTTTTAATACACTTTCCAGATTATTTTTCTACCTCATTTCAGAATAGTTTGAATATTTCAAACGACTCCGACTTATGCTTCATTAAGTAGACATACCCATACCTCGATAGGTCGTCTGTGAAGGTTATGAAGTAGAAATATCCACCTCTTGCACTTGAGCTCATGGGTCCACATACATCAGAATGTACCAGACCTAAGAGTTCATTGGCTCGCTCATCTTTTTCAGTAAAAGGTGACTTGGTCATCTTCCCAAGAAGACAGAACTCATAGGTTGGAAATAATTCACAATCACCAACTTCAAGAATTCTTTCTTGAGCCAACCTGTTTATTCCGTTCTTATTGATATGACCTAGCCTACAGTGCCAAAGGTAGACTTCTGACATATTATCCAATCTAGGGCATTTACTGAAGGTTTGAACCATATTAACAGGCTGTGATAGTAAGTAAATTTCATTATTTAGTTGTCCAACAAACATTGTAACACAATTGAAAATGATATTGCAAACATTTTATTTTATTAAAAATTCATAATTGTACATGACCAAAAGGCCTACAGAAATAATATTTAATAAAAAAACTTGGACAATAGTGACATTCACTCAGAATTATATTACGAGACTTGATTACAAGGTTCATGATTCCTAAAGCTAGAACTGAAACTTTACTTTCATCTCCAATGTTCAGGAACCTCTCACCTTCATCAAATCTCCTACTGACCTGCAGACCTTGTATCGAATTACAGATATGATAAGGGCTTTCGAAATACAATACCCAGGCAGTAGTATCGCAAATAGAAAAGTCGCAAGGTGTTATCATATAATTACCTTGTATCTTCTTCGGCCTGTTCGGGTTTAGGGAGGCAATGTATAAAGGATAGTTCCTCTTCCAGTGCCCCTGCTTCTTGCAAAAGAAACACTCCGTCTGGCTCAGATCGGGCTTGTGCTTCTTGGTCTGACCATGTGTAGACATCCCAACATGCGGCTGCACCTTCTTGTTCTTCTTCTTCTTGTTCTTCTTCCCTTTCTTAAAGGGTCGACGACCAGAAGAAGACCCTTCTACAACATTCACCGACTCCTTATGGAGCAGGTGGTCCTTCTCAAAGTTCTGCAGCAACCCCAACAAGCCGTGGTAGTTCACTGCAGGCTTTGTCATCCAAAAATGAGTAAGGAAGGAGAGGAAGGACTTGGGCAAAGAATTAAGGATCGCATCCTTACCGAGCTGCTCGTGCAGGGGAAAGCCCAATTTACTTAGGCGCTCAATCATTTCGAGCATGTACAGTACATGATCGGTGATTGAGGCTCCATCCCTCATCCGAATTTTCAAAATGGCACAACTAGTTTTGTACCTTTCAACATCATCAGACGTGCCAAAGGAGTCGTTCAATATTTGAAGCATCTCCTGCGGTTGGGCATTCTCGAACCTGCGACTGAACTCATCATTCATTGCCGCCAGTATTATACACCGAATGGTGGTGCGATCATTGAGCCACTTCTATAAGTATCTCGAACCGCCCCTCTAGCGTTCGGAGCTGGCTCCTCAAGTGCTGGATCCGTTACTACATAAAGGATCCACTCATGCTCAAGGATGATTTTCAATTTTCGATACCAGCTATCAAAATTAGGTCCCATGAGCTTGTCATTATCTAATAATGATCGGAGCGACAGGGTAGTGGCCATAGCTACATAAAAAAAAATTAGACCTTTATTAATATATAAATTATTAATACTAAAGACTTGGACTTTAGTCTAAAGTTTCTCCTAATATTTTTACGAACTGGTAGTCTCAACCTCCAATTCGAGGAATTACTTTAATTCCTTAGTGGATACTAGAATCCACACAAACCACACACGAGCCCAACTTTGGTTGGTCAATCCATGTGCATCTATGGGTAGGTTCATAACCAGTTGTTTCTCTAAACAACTTCTAGTAATTAATTTTGCCTCAGAACCTAATCAGTAGGTTTTGGCCTCCACTGAAAAGATCTGGTTAGGTCCAACCATTAACATGACTTGATTTGCTGAATCGGACCAATAAATGATCAGGCCCGATTTTGGCTGACCAACCTGACCACCATCAAAAAGACTCAACCAAATTATCATATTATGAATGATAATTCCATTAGTCAATAAGCACCAGACCTTTGGGCCTCCAGTGATTATTAAACTAATGGACTCATTATCACTCACTTAATGGGAGGCTATGACTTAGTTATCACTATAACTTAATCATTTTTAGGGACCTAATAATTTTTGAGGATTTTATTAAAGGATAGAAGAGAAGAAATTAACCAGCCAATTTCAATCCTCCCACTTCCTTCACCAAGTCAAATTAAAAAAGATTTAATTAAAGCCGGCATTAGGAGCACCTAAATCAGTCACACTGATTTACCTAATGACATGGGTGAGCCCTAATCATCAAGTGATCTAATCAAAACCTAACTCATCAAGTTGGCCAGGTAAGTGAGATCAGTGGAAGGGTTATGCTATTAACTCGTCAGAGATCGAATCAATGCGAGTAGCTCCTAGTTAAAAATCACTGGTCAGATTGTCGAACTTACCTTAGACACCAACTGGTTCATTAGTTTTAATTTGATCAACTTAGTAAATAGGATTTCATCGCGTAGCCATGAATTAAGTCCATCTTGGTCTAGTTAAAGACATGGACCCATTCAACTACAACTATTGGAGTTGAGTCTAGAGTGTCCTTGACCTAATCTAATTCAATTTTTGATTAAATTTGACCAAATACTCTAATTTAGTCTATTTCTTTAAGCTAACCTTAGGTCTAACCTAATTATGGACCTAATCCATCTAACCCATTGACCCACAAGTTTATGCAATTGTCTTAGATCTTAAGTCACAATTCTAGACCAACTAGACAATACTTAATTCTTTTAATTAAGTATTTGGGCTGATTGGTCAGGGTTTAGTATTTCGAAAATAATTTTCAAATTGAAAAGATTTTATTTTCTGTTCACCAAATGTGTTGACTCATTTCACAAACGGATCAGCACATTTCATAAACAACAATTCTATTGCTAGTTATATAGCAGAAAATAACTCAATCAAAATAAATCATGAATATTCCTTTAGATCTAATCTAACACATTCATGATAAATTTCACAATTGAATCTTTATAATTAAGTTCTTTCACTGCTTCGTTTGTATGGGATATAATCGCTCGGCACCCCTACCGCCATAGGAGAACCCCATCGAATGGGAGGAGAGGGCCTTTAAACCCTATTTTTCTTCTATGACCGGACGATCATGGCAACCAACCTAATTAGTCTACTTGCTACTGGGATCAAGTATATCTAAATATACTAATTTTAAAATTTAAATTTTAAATTTCAAATTTTAAATAAATTTCAAATTTTAAATTTCAAAATTTTGAATTTTAAATTTTAAATTTTAAATTTTGAATTTTAAATTTGAAATTTTAAATAAATTTTAAATTTTGAATTTTAAATTTTTAAATTTTTAAATTTTGATTTTTGAATTTTAAATTTCAAATTTTAAATTTTAAATTTTGAATTTTAAATTTTAAATTTAAATTTTAAATTTAAACTTTTAGATTACTACTTAATCTACACATACAAATGTATACCATATTTTAGAACCTGCTCCGATACCATTTGTGGAAATTTCAGTGCAGGGATAAAACGATAATTTTAAAACTTTTTTAAAATTATAATTTTATAGTAAAAATTATTAATTAATCTAATTAATTAATATATATTAACTCTATATAAGGATTTAAATATGATATATATAGCATGTATTTAAATTTGAAATTTAAACTTCTACAGTAAATGTTTTACTGTTATGTGTTCAGAACACATTACCTTCGTGCAGAAAGTCGATCGCTACAGTCTGATCATCGTCGAGAAGGTCTGATCATTGTAATGCAGCTACACAGTATGTCTGACCTCCGTGGATCATCCACACAAAGCTCTCGATCTGATCGGCTCCTCACGAATGTTAGATTGTTGTAGAACCCTTTCGACGGCTGATGCTGATCGAACTCCTTCGATCAATGTCTATCAATTCTTCAGATACTCCAGATCATCAGTAGAGATAGTAGAGAGGTTGATGAAGTTCTTTCTGAAATTTGGTGGACTCACGACACTCGTAGCTCACCTTCTCACTTCCCGAACCCTGGACAGAAATCCTAGGGTACTCTCAGAAAAACCCTGCGCCCTTTCTATTTCTTTTCTTTTCTCTTCTTTTCTTTTCTTTTCTCATGCATACAGCCTTTCTCATGCCACCCTTTCTCTCTCGATCTGATAGCGCATGCACCACCTTTTCTCTCATTTTAAAAAGGTGCAAGACCGCATCTTTTCAACGTTTTCACCGTGTGAGAGGATAAAGCTAGGTGGTTGCTCACTTGAATTCAAATTGAATTTGAATTCAAATGCCAACCAACCTATCCTTATCCACTCAAGGTGTGAGAAGGGAGGGGCGTGGACTTCTTTGTGCATAGAGAGTTTACACAAGAAACTTTTTCTCGTGTAGAGCAAGTGGCGCACAAGTGGATAAGGTGGAGCATGGGATTAGTTGCTCATTCAAATTCAAACATCATTTGAATTTGAATGGCCAACTAATCAATCTTTATCCACTCAAATGGCGCACAAGGGGGGTGTGGGAAGGCTTCTTCATGGGAGAAAATTCATGAGAACTCGTTTCTCATGAATTCAAATAGGCGCAGGTGAGGTGAGGTGGCGCAGGGAGATAAGTCAAGGTGGTTTCAAATATTAAATCAACCTAATTGAACCAACCTTATTAAAATAGGTTAGGCACAATTAGACTAAGTTAAACTCAATATAATTAAGTTTAATTAGGCTCAATAAAATCTTAATCAAATCAAAAATTGACTAAGCCCAATCCCTGATCAAATCAGGGATCAAACCACCTTGGCGATTAGGTCAACTCTTAACCTAATCGGGTCAAACCCAACTGAATCCAATTCAATTGGACTTGATCCAAAAATAATTACTTCATCAAATTAAATTAATTAATGATTAAATCACTAATTAAATCTCTCATAAATATTGAGTCCAAATTCGATGGGCAATCGGACATCAAAGTCCGTCGATATGAAACTTTGATGGAAGAGTCCCAAACCAGTGGGACTCTTGACCCCGATATCCAAAATGTATGGAACTCATGATCAGAGAATCTTGATTCTCGATCACAGAGTCCCAGACATATAGGACTTAGAGTCTCCGAGCATTAGGACTCTTGGTAGAAGAGTCCCAATCCAGTGGGACTCTTCACCAGCCATCAGATCAGATAGGAACTTCTAATGTATGTGACCCCACAGGTTCGAACCTAAGCCGGTAATACAGGAATCAATTTTTGTACTAATTGAAGTGACCATCTAGCAATGATATCCGACGTCCGGATAGGTCGAATAGTCGCAATCGCAACATTCAGAACCTATGCAAATATGGTTAATGTATAATTCATCCCTTTTGACCCCTGTGTATAGGACGACTCAAGATTAAACTGTCAACCCGGATCAGATCATCCGAATCATGCTCAACTTAAATAGTCCTGTGACTCCTCACTAGGACTACCTTGGCCAAGGTTTTGCTAAATTGAAATACGACTATACACAGCTCCTGAACTGGAGTGGTCAATCCCATCTTGACACACGCACCGACAAGTCAAGTACTTGACTACACCCAGCAGCCTTCCGTCACTGAATTAGAAATTCAGGTAGTCCAGTGCCTAAGTGCAGTGAGTTGCTTGCAAGTCACTGTGGCAGTCTCAGGTCGGAGGGACAGTTATACCCATATCCCATCGGAGCAAATCTTGACTGCAGAAAAAGCTCCGAAGTCGGTCACGTTCAGTGCAGATGTATCCATATATCTCACCTGTATGCCATACCAGTGTCTCCACACTCCTTGGTTAAGAGGACAACCAACCCATATGGCACACAACGACCTATGCTTGATAAATGTTATTGTCCTTGGTAACAACGTATTATTTAGTCGCGAACAGGTTTAAGGACTAAACGACAAATCCTTCTTTGTCGAGTCTAAATAGTCCTAAGGACTTTACCACAACACAGGAGTTCATTAGAAGATGAAATAATTTATGATGAAAAATACCAAAATAACTTTTATTTATTTATAATTCATATACTAATACAAAAAATAGCACAACCGTCAACAGGCTGACGATTAGCTTTGGGACACTATTTCCAACAGACTATTCTATATTATCTTCCTACTCATGCACATGATATTGGTTATTTACATTTATGAGGTCTTATATTTCATCATTTGCTGTAACATATTTTAATTATGATTATGACGAACCCTATATATTTGGGTAATGATTTTAGGACCATGATGAGATTATGCCAGTAAGATCTAAAACCTTAATAGTCCAAGTTTAAAATATTTTCAATCATAGGATCATCAAGTCAGAGATCAATAAGATCGATAAGACTGATACATCCTATGTATGCTTGATGGAGAGGATGATTGATCTTATAATCACTTGTGTGGTGACACTAATAAAAGGATGCAGATACTCGTTAGAGAATGAGTTTACTGAACTAATCTATAGAGAGAACATTTGCTGGAGCCTTATTAGCATATCAAAAGATGGTTCTCCAGTGGGAGTGGTACAAGTAATTCTGAGATCTGAGATCACTATGGTACCTTATGTATATGGTTCTCTACTTTATTTTATTCCCTAGTATAGCTCTCTAAGACATATATAAGATGTTCTGGGTATGGTAAAGTGTACATAAAAATTGTGAGTGGTCAATAAAAAATCAGTCACTCCTTGTAAGAAGAGAGAACGTTCTATGTGGTCTCATAGGATGATGACTCAGAGAGTCTCTGACCAGAACAGGAATAAACATTAGAAAAAATTTCTATTAGTTCATTAATTGAGTCATCATCATCAGATCGAGATATATATAGATAGGTATTTGGGCTTGACATGATTTCATATCCATGATCTATCTGGGATGTTGTGTGATCGAAGGATTGAATTGCACGGTAACTAGCCATGAAAGAATAATTTTGATATTCCATCAAATTTTACATCTTCAAGGTGGTCATGATACGTTGTTAGATGTCAATCTTAATTTGTAGATCTCAATGAATTAAAAAATTTAATTCAGTAAATTAATTAGAAGGGTTCTAGTTAATTGATGGACTTGGATTCAATGTGTCTTGGACCTAATTAGATTAGATGTATATGAACTTGACCTACTACTGCCTAGATGTGGAACCCAATGAATCATATACAAAAAGAGAATTAATCTAAGACTTTTGATTAGGTCTTGTCAAACCCAATTGAATAAGGATTTGGTTGAAATCCTATATGGATTTTAGCCAAACATGCTAGCACGTGTTTAAACCCTAATTCCTAATCTTTTTGAATTCTTATTGACATTGGGCTTTGAATGGTCAAGACCTAAATTTATTGGACTCTTAATCACCTTTGAAATGAGTCCAAGGCTCCTTAAATTGTGGCATCCTAGAGTTGGATGCATGAATAATTTTCCCACACCATTTTATGTGTGGAAGGGTGCCACTTCTTCATTTCTTGTGTGAAAGAGTTTCACACATCTCTTTTAATCCACGCCATGTGATATTGCACCTTGGATTAATGTGGACGAATTTATGGCATCGTAATCTCTTCTTATATATCCATTTAAGGAAAATCCATATCTCCTAGAATTCTCTTCATGCCTCTTAGGGATTCTCCACACCGAAGAGGCATATCCCTTCTATGCGTGAAAGTGTTTCACGCAATAAAAGAATTTCCACACATTTTTTGTGATGGGTTTGCACCATGCTAATCCCTCGTGCCTCTTCTTTTCTTTTAAAGGAAGAGAGTTTCAGATATTGTGGAGTCTTTTTGGTTTTTGGAAACAAATCTTCCATGTTTTTTGGCCCACGCATGAAGATGTTCATGCTAAAAATGAAATCATGTCCCTTTGGTCTTTCGCATGAAGGATTTGTTTTCAATGCCATGAGATGGCGCCACTTCTTATCTCTTGAGAAGAGATAGGAGTCCATGTTTATTAAGTCTTATTTGATGGCCGCACGTCTTTGGTTTTGAAGAGGCTTGGGCATCCAATAGTTGGACAACATGGAAGGAACTCCATGCTGAACATTAGATGTCTTAGGCATCTGAAAAGAAGTGCGCCCATGAGAGGAGTCCATCATGAGAAGGACTCCTTCATCCTTCATGCAAAAAAGGATTTCATACCCCAGATTTTGACACCCAAGAGTTGAGTGGTTGGACGGTGTTTGACACCCTTCATGACTCTTGTTTGAGTCAAGTTATAGATCTGTTTTAGGCTGTAAGAAAAATAGCTGATGCCAAGGGCTTAAGTGTAGTTCCTAAAGGTCAAAATATTGGATAGCAAAAGATCCAAATGTTGGATAAGATAAAGTCCAAATGTTGGACAGCAAGTGGGCTAAGAGATATCAGGATTACATGTCCAAAAGAGAGAAGAAAGGAGAGAGGAAACATCGAGTGTTGGTGATGCAAGGTAAGGAGTTGCTGCAGATTTTCTTGGGAAGAAATTTCAATGAATCCTGATTGGGGAGAGTTCTATACTGAGATCCGTATGGATCACCATTCAAGGGCATGTACTTGAGTGCCTTGAGGATACTTACTACCATACTATTCGGATCTTCATTTTTCGGTATAACTTTTCTAATCCCTCATTTATATGCTATATAGTTTGTGTTTGATTGAATACATCAAGGTGATTTTGAGTTTGAGGTTCAGATCTTTTGTTTTCAAATATTATTGCATGTTAAAAAATTTTAAAATCCATTTCCCTTGCATATCCGAATCCCAACATCTGGTGTATAACATAGATGGATGTAGGTATGGAATAACGAATAGCAATCTATCTGAAAGCTTCAATAAGGTATTTAAGGGAGCTCGCTCATTGCCCATTATCACTCTCATTCATTTTTCTTTCGAACGTTTGTTAAAATGGTTTAGCGTCAGATATGCAATAGCAGTATGGAGAAAAAATGCCGGTAGAATATTTACAGATAAGATTAGACGAAAGTTAAATGGATGCCAACTGAAGTCTAGAGAGCATTATGTAGTTAAGCACAATAACCAATTGGATTTGTATGAGATTCGATTGAGATGAAGGTATTATGGCCCAGATCAATTTGATTATATATAGATAGTCGACTTAAAGGCATGCACATGCACATATAGGAAGTGGCAATTACTGCATTATTTGTGCTCTCACTTATTTATTATATGTGCCAGTGAGAATTTAGACTGGAAGTAGTTCGTTGATGATTATTATACTATTACACATTATGAGTAGTCACATACACCTACCATCCATCCCCCGAAGAGTCATAAACTATAGGGATCAGCTTGATTAGCAGTGCGTGTAGGAACCAGATCTAGGGTTTCAGGATTAGATCTTGAAAAAGAGGGTTAGATCTTGAAACTTTTTCAAGATCATACAGCGGAAAACTAAAATAAATCAAAATTTATTTTCTAAGATCAGAAAATCTCTAGATCTAAGATCCTATTACATGATTATTACATGACATTAAATCAGAAATTAAAATATATAAATATAGCATGAACTACATGTTGATCATATCAACATGTTTCTATACTACATCTAATGTATGTATTAAACAATAGATCAGATCTATTACCTTGCAAGTTAGACGTTCTAACCTTGCTGATCTGGGCTTGAAGATGATGTTGCAAGCCGCACACGCGTCCGGCCTCTAGGAGTCGTCCACACGAGCCCACGAATCTCGATCAGAAGTCCTGCTTCAGGAAATCAGCACAGTATGCTAGTACTGCGCTGATCCTTCTTTGATGGTTGATCAGGTGCCTCCTTCTTCTTGATTTGGACTCTTCCAAAGATGGAAAGTAGAAGGAGGATTTCAGATCTGAGACGCTCTCAGAAAACTCAAGATGGAAGGAGGAAAGATATGAAAATAAAAACCCTAGAAGAAGACCCTCTTCTTCTTCACGTTTTTCTCTCTAGACACCCAAACTTGCATCTTTTATATCTCCACGACCCAAAAGTATTTCTCTCTGATTTTTGGATGGTAGAAAGGTCTCTCAAATATCTATTTCTTTCTAAAATTTTACAAAGAAACTCATCTTATATAGAGAGATATGATAGAGTCCTTGTCTAGGTCAAACACCTAGTCAAGGCTTATCCAAACATGGCAAGTTAAGGGACGCCCAACTCTTGAGCACCTCCTCCATATTTTCGTGCATGGATCACAAGAAAAGGGTGCACAATATATACCCTAAAAGTCATGAAAATTCTAAAAAAAATTTGGATAAATTTGGTGCAAAATTGAAAGAGTTTTGGATTTCTAAAACTCTATCTCATAGAATTCGAAATCCAAACTTATTCCTTTTAGATTTGATCCAAACCACCTTCCATGTAAGAAAGAAGAGAGGAGACCTTTTGTGAACGTGGGAGAGATCTGGGAGAGGGCTTTTGTTGCACAAAATAAGTGAAGATTGGCGTTGAATAAGAGAGAGGGCGTGGAGAAGGCTTATGTGGCGCAAGGTGGAATCCTAGTCTTACTAGGATTCTGTCTTATGACTTGTTTTAATTTGGTTTCCCAAACCAAATCAAATAAAAATTAGATCAACTCAATTAAAATAGGTCTTAACCCAATTAAAAACCAAATTTAATCAGATTAAATTAGATTTAAATCTGATTTAATTTTCTAATCAAATTAGAAATTAGATTGACCCAAGTCCTAGTTGAACTAGGACTAGTTTTTCCTTGCAATTGGCTTATCCAATAAACCAATTGGACTTGATCCAATCAAGCCCAAACCAAATCTAATTAAATCATATTTAATTAGACTTAATCTCAGCCCATTGGCTTAATCAAATTAAGCCAATTAGCAATCAAATTGCTAATCGATCCTCCTGCAACACTTGCACTGGGTTAAATGTCAATCGTATTGATCATTTAACACTAGAATGATTCTTAATCGTTGATCAACCATCTGATCGGATCATGAACTCTAATGTGTGTGACCTCATAGGTTCGAACCTAAGCTGGTAGCATAGGAACAAATTTCTATACCAATCGAAGTGACCATCTAGCAATGGTACCCGACGATCGGATAGGTCGAATGTGAAGAACAACATCCTTAGAACCCATGCGGATATAGTTTTCATATAATTCATCCTCTTGACCAAAATGATCATAGGACACCCCAGAGTTTAATTGTCAACTCTGATCAGGTTGTCCATATTGTATTTCAAAATATCAAATCCATCTGATGGATTATCCTGGCCAAGGTTTTGCTAAATTGAAATACAGCGACTCATTCTTCTCCAACTCTTGGAGTGGTCAATCCCATCTCGATCACACTCTGACTTCGCAAGTACTTGACTGTGCCCAGAAGCCTTCCGTCCCTGAATTAAAAATTCAGTTAGTCCAGTACCAAAGCACAGTGAGTTGCTTGCAAGTCACTGAGGCGATCTCAAGTCTAAGGGACACTTATACCTATATCCCATCAGAGACATTCTCGACAGCAGAATGCTCTGGAGTTGGTCACGTTCAATGATGATGTACCCGTACATCTCACCTGTATGCCATACCAGTGTCTCCACACTCCTTGGTTAAGAGGACAACCAACCCATATGGCCTACAGCGACCTATGCTCGATAGAAGCTGTTGCCCTTATTAACAGCTTATCATTTGGTCGTGAACAGTTTTAAGGACTAATCGATAAATCCTCTCTTTATCGAACTTAAATAGTCCTAAGGACTTCATCATAACAACGGAGTTCATTAGAAGATGAAAGCTTATGATGAAGATGTCAAATATATTTTATTTATTAACAAATTAATTACAATACTTGGTTGCTCAACCGTCAACAGCTTGACGATTGGCTTTTTGGGACACATTTCCCAACAACTCCCACTTGTCCTAAAGCCACTCGGCACAGTATCTAATACCCATCTTCGACTTGTGGTTGTCGAACTCCTTTATTGCCAAGGCTTTAGTGAAGGGGTCGGCTAGGTTCTCCTTTCCATCGATCTTCTGAAGGTCGACGTCACCTCGATCCACGATCTCTCGGACCAGGTGGAAGCAGCGCAAGATGTGCTTCGTCCACTGATGTGCTTTGGGTTCCTTCACCTGAGCTATGGCACCAGTGCTGTCGCAGTAGAGCAGGACTGGACCATCGAGGGAGGGTGCTACTCCGAGCTCGTTGATGAATTTTCTCAGCCACACAGCCTCCTTCGCGGCATCTGATGCTGCGATATACTCCGCTTCACAAACAGAGTATGCCACAGTATGCTGCTTGGAACTCTTCCAGCAGATGTCTCCACCATTCAGAGTAAAGATATAATCCGACACGCTCCTGCTGTCAACATGGTCAGATTGGAAGCTGGAGTCTGTGAACCCCACAAGTTTCAGATCTGACTCACCATAAACCAACCATTGATCCTTAGTATTTCTCAAATACTTAAGGATGGCTTTAACCACTTTCCAGTGATCTTCTCCAGGATCAGATTGGTATCTACTCACTACTCCTAGTGAGTATGCCACATCTGGTCTTGTACATGTCATGGCGTACATGATAGATCCCACGACTGAAGCATATGGGACTCTACTCATACGCTCTCTCTCTTCAGGAGTTGTCGGACAATCCTTCTTAGAGAGAGAAATTTCATGGCCTATCGGTAGATAGCCCTTCTTGGAATTTTCCATGCTGAACCTCTTCAGCACAGTGTCTATGTACATGGACTGGGATAACCCAAGCATCCTTTTAGATCTATCCCTATAGATCTTCATCCCTAGGATGTAGGATGCTTCACCCAAGTCCTTCATGGAGAACTGTGATGACAACCAAACTTTTATTCCCTGTAGTGCGGGGATGTCATTCCCGATTAAGAGAATGTCATCCACGTACAAGACAAAGAATATCACAACTGGACCATTTGCCCATTTATAGATGCAGGGCTCTTCTCCATTCTTAATGAAGCCATACGTTTTGATCACCTTATCAAAATGCATGTTCCAACTCCGAGAAGCTTGCTTCAATCCATAAATAGATCTCTGAAGCTTGCACACCTTGGACTCATCTGTGGATGTAAACCCTTCAGGTTGTATCATATACACCTCTTCAGTCAGCTCTCCATTCAGGAAAGCTGTCTTTACATCCATCTGCCAGATCTCATAATCCAGATGGGCAGCTATTGCAAGCATTATCTGAATGGATTTGAGCATTGCCACAGGAGAAAATGTCTTGTCATAGTCAATACCATAACGTTGACGATATCCCTTGGCGACCAGACGGGCTTTATAGGTCTCCACCTTTCCATCTGCGCCCCTTTTCCTTTTGAAGACCCATTTACACCCAATGGGTTTAACCCCTTCAGGTGGGTCAACTAATGTCCAAACATCATTGACCTTCATGGACTCCATTTCGAATTTCATGGCTTCAAGCCATTTCTCAGAATCAGGTCTCTGCATTGCATCCATATGGTGATCGGATCCTCATTATTCTCATCAAGTTCGATGGGATCACCGTCCCGGACCAAGAAACCGTAGTATCTGTCCGGCTGACGCGGTACTCTACCGGATCGCCTTAATGGTGCAGGTATATTGGGCTCCGGATGTGATCTAATCATATCCGACTCAGGTTCAGCTATTGGTGTCGGTCCTTCTACCTGTTGAACTTCATCAAGTTCAACCTTAGAGGCAACGATTCCTTCACCAAGGAACTCCTTTTCTAAAAGGATTGTCTTAAGGCTGACGAACACCTTTTGTTCATCAGCATGGTAGAAAAAATATCCTTTTGTCTCTTTGGGGTACCCTATGAATGAGCATTTATCAGACCTAGATCCAAGTTTGTCTGTGACTAATCGTTTGACATAGGCCGGGCACCCCCAGACCCTAAGGTGTGAAAGTACTGACTTACGCCCTGTCCATATCTCATATGGAGTCTTAATTACAAACTTACTTGGAATCCTATTTAACAGATAACAGGTCAATTCGAGTGCATATCCCCAGAAGGATATCAGCAAGCTAGCAAAAATCCATCATGGATCGGACCATGTCTAACAAAGTCCGATCCCTCCTTTCAAACACACCATTATGCTGTGGTGTTCCTGGAGGAGTCCATTGGGAGAGAATCCCATTCTCTCCTAGATATGTGAGAAACTCACTAGAAAAGTATTCTCCTCCTCGACCAGATCGAAGAGTTTTAATACTCTTCCCAGTTTATTTTTCTACTTCACTTCAGAATCGTTTGAACATTTCAAATGAATCCGACTTATGTTTCATCAGATAGACATATCCATATCGGGATAGGTCATCCATGAAAGTTATGAAGTAAAAATATCCACCTCTAGCACTGGTGCTCATAGACCCACATATATCAGTATGTACTAGGCTCAAGAGCTCAGTAGCTCTCTCACCTTTTCCAGTAAAAGGTGACTTGATCATTTTACCAAGAAGACAGGACTAACAGGTTGGAAGTGATTCACAATCACTGACTTCGAGGATTCCCTCTTTAGTCAACCTGTTTATTCTGTTCTTGTTTATATGACCTAGCCTACAGTGCCATAAGTAGATATCTGACACACTATCTAATCTAGGGTGTTTGCCAGTTGAATAGACTCTTATCAGGCTTGATCTTTTTGGTCTGGCTCTGCACTGATGTCCCAGTCTGAACTTGCACCTTCTTCACTTTCTTCTTCTTGTTCTTCTTCCCTTTCTCAACGGATCGAGAACCAGAAGACGAACCTCCCACTGAGTTCACCGACTCCTTGTAAAGTTGGTGATCCTTCTCAAAGTTCAGAAGCAACCCCAGTTTCCTGTGGTAGTTCTCTTCAGGCTTTGTCATTCTATAATGAGTGAGGAATGGGAGATAAGACTTGGGCAGCGAGTTCAGTATTGCATCTTTCCCAAGCTGCTCATGCAAGGAAAAGTCGAGCTTGCTCAATCATTCCATCAGCTCGATCATGTACAATACATGATCAGTGACAGAGGCACCATCCCGCATTTTGGCGTTGAAGATGGCACAACTAGTCTTGTGCCTCTCCACGTCATCGGGTGTGCCAAAGGCATCCTCCAACACTTGAAGCTTGTCCTTTGGTTGAGCCGTCTCGAATCTGCGACTGAACTCGTTGCTCATGATAGCCAGCATGATACAGCGCACCGTGGTTCGATCACTGAGCCACTTCTGGTAAGTGTCTCTGATTGTTCCACGTGCATTGACAGCTGGCTCCTCAGGTGCAGGATCTATTATCACATATAGGATCCGTTCATGCTCCAGGACTATCTTCAACTTTCGGTACCAGCTACCGAAGTTGGGTCCCACCAACTTATCATTGTCCAACAATGATCGGAGCGATAGGGAAGTGGCCATATTTGCACAAAGGAGAACCATAACCTAATTAGTAATTGATTCATTAAACCTAAAGATTTGGACTTTAATCAAAAAGTTTCTCCCACTATTTTATTCGAATTGATAGCCTCTACCTTCAATTCGAGGAATTACCCTAATTCCTTAGTGGGTACTAGAATCCACTTAGACTGCACACAAGCCCAACTTTGGTTGGCCAACCTATGTACATCTAAGGGTAGGTTCATAACCAATTATTTTTTTAAATAATTTCTAATAATTTTAATTTTGCCCCAGAAACCTAATCAGTAGGCTTTGGCCTCCACTGTAAGGATCCAGTTAGGTCCAACCATTAACATGATCATACTTGGTGTATCTAACCAACGAATGATTAAGCCCAACTTTGGTTGGCTCATCTAACCACCATTAGAGAGATACTTCCAAGTCGTCATAGGATGAGTGATAATTCCATTAGTCAACAAGCACCAGGCCTTTGGGTCTGCAATGATTATTGAGTTCATGGACTCATTATCAAATACCTTAATGGGAGGCTATGACTCAGTTATCTCCATAACTTTGTCATTTTAAGGACCTAATAATTTTAGAAGATTTAAATAATATAGAGGATGAGGTCAGATGAACCAGCTTATCATGATCCTCCCACTGGCTTCACCAAGTCAGCTTAAGGGAGACCATTAAAAGGGCTGGTCTAGGAGCACCTAAATCAGTCACACTGATTTATCTAGCTGACATGGGTCAGCTCGAATAGTCAAGTGATCCGATCAAAACATAATTTCACCAAGAGGCCAGGTAAGTTCGATCAGTGGGAGGATCTGCCAAAGCTTGCCTTAGACACCATCAGAAATGGCCAGGTAAGCGGGCTCCCAATTAAAAACCACCGGTCTGGTTTACCTTAGACACCAACTGGTTTAATTAGTTTCGATTAGATCAACCTAACAGTTCGTGCTAGATCGCTTAGCCAAGAATCAAATCCATTTGGTTCTCGTTAAAGACATGGACTTGACCAACTACAACTATTGTAATTGATCTAGAGAATCCTTGACCTAATCTAAGACAACAATTTATTAGATTTAGTCAATTCTCTAATTAAGTCCATCTTTAATCTAACCATAGGTCTAACCCAATTAATGGACCTAATTCCCACTAACCCATTAACCCAATGTGTTATGATTTGTGTCTTAGGTTCTTCAATTCACAATCCTAGAACCTAATCAAATAACTTCTTAATTCTTAATTAAGTTTTGGGCTGAGGGTTGGGTTTGGCTTTTCAAAAAAAATAAGTTTCATATTTGTAAAACAATTTTACAATATGATTCTACCAACCATATTGCATGTTTGATTCATAATCAAGATGCAAGTGAAATAAACATGAAACTACTTTAGATCTAATCTAAACAGGTTCATGTAATTGAAACAATTTTAACTTTAAACAATTTCTTTGCACAAAAATTATTAACAAAGAGATTTTATTTCAGATTTAAACATCTTTTAAATCTAATAAATCATAAATTTAATCTAGATCATATCTAACAAATTTATGATTAAAGATAGATCTACACAAACTAGGACAACCTTTGCACTGTAAGGGGTAAACCTTACAGCAGGACAACCTTGCAGTTTGTGATTGATCTAAAATTTTAATTTCAGATTTAATAATCAGATTATAAATTAGATCTAATCTAAAAATAATCTAAGCATGTATAAATAATCATGTAATAAAGAACCTGGCTCTGATACTAATTGTAGGAACCAGATCTAGGATTTCAGGGTTAGATCTTGAAAAAGAGGGTTAGATCTTAAAACTTTTTCAAGATCATACAGCGGAAGACTAAAATAAATCAAAATTTATTTTTTAAGATCAGAAAATTTTTAGATCTAAGATCCTATTACATGATTATTACATGATATTAAATTAAAAATTAAAATATATAAATATAGCATGAACTACATGTTGATCATATCAACATGCTTCTATACTACATCTAATGTATGTATTAAACAATAGATCAGATCTATTACCTTGCAAGTTAGACGTTCTAAACTTGCTGATCTGGGCTTGAGGATGATATTGCAAGCTGCACACACGTCCGACCTCTAGGAGTCGTCCACACGAGCCCACGAATCTCGATCAGAAGTCCTGCTTCAGGAAATCAGCACAGTATGCTAGTACTGCGCTGATCCTTCTTTGATGGTTGATCAGGTGCCTCCTTCTTCTTGATTTGAACTCTTTCAAAGATGAAAAGTAGAAGGAGGAGTTTCAGATCTGAGACGCTCTCAGGAAACTCAAGATGGAAGGAGGAAAGATATGAAAATAAAAACCCTAGAAGAAGACCCTCTTCTTCTTCACGTTTTTCTCTCTAGACATCCAAACTTGCGTCTTTTATATCTCCACGACCCAAAGGTATTTCTCTCTAATTTTTGGATGGTAGAAAGGTCTCTCAAATATCTATCTCTCCCTAAAATTTCACAAAGAAACTCATCTTATATAGAGAGATATGATAGAGTCCTTGTCTAGGTCAAACACCTAGTCAAGGCTTATCCAAACATGGCAAGTTAAGGGACGCCCAACTCTTGAGCACCTCCTCCATATTTTCGTGTATGGATCATAAGAAAAGGGTGCACAATGTATACCCTAAAATCCTTGAAAATTTCAAAAAAAATTTGGATAAATTCGATGCAAAATTGAAAGAGTTTTGGATTTCTAAAACTCTATCTCATACCAATCGAAGTGACCATCTAGCAATGGTACCCGACGACCGGATAGGTCGAATGTGAAGAACAACATCCTTAGAACCCATGCGGATATAGTTTTCATATAATTCATCCCCTTGACCAAAATGATCATAGGACACCCCAGAGTTTAACTGTCAACTCTGATCAGGTTGTCCACATTGTATTTCAAAATATCAAATCTATCTGATGGATTACCCTGGCCAAGGTTTTGCTAAATTGAAATACAGCGACTCATTCTTCTCCAACTCTTGGAGTGGTCAATCCCATCTCGATCACACTCTAACTTCGCAAGTACTTGACTGTGTCCAGAAGCCTTCCATCCCTGAATTAGAAATTCAGTTAGTCCAGTACCAAAGCACAGTGAGTTGCTTGCAAGTCACTGAGGCGATCTCAAGTCTAAGGGACACTTATACCTATATCCCATCAGAGACATTCTCGACAGTAGAATGCTCTGAAATTGGTCACGTTCAATGATGATGTACCCTTACATCTCACCTGTATGCCATACCAGTGTCTCCACACTCCTTGGTTAAGAGGACAACCAATCCATATGGCCTACAGCGACCTATGCTCGATAGAAGCTGTTGCCCTTATTAACAGCTTATCATTTGGTCGTGAACAGTTTTAAGGACTAATCGATAAATTCTCTCTTTATCGAACTTAAATAGTCCTAAGAACTTCATCATAACAACGAAGTTCATTAGAAGATGAAAGCTTATGATGAAGATGCCAAATATATTTTATTTATTAACAAATCAATTACAATACTTGGTTGCTCAACCGTCAACAGCTTGACGATTGATTTTTTGGGACACATTTTCCAACAGTGCGATGATCAGATGGTGTGGGTGCTGTATACATCGAATATATTTATCACATTGTCCGAGGTATGCCAATTAGATCAGCATGTATGGAGGACATGCACATCTCTCATTTGTTTCAACATCGTAGAGATCTATTATCCGGAGTGTATGATGTGCATCAGGGCATCTCTCCACCATGTGACACTCGTGAGAGTATCCACAGTTTGGATCGACGATGGTAGCATCATCATGATTGGGGTAAAGAGCATCAGGAGTATATTGACGTATGGGAGCGGTGGAAAGATTTGATTATAGATGACCCACTCATACTCCTCATGATGGATTATTATGATTCATATCTGATGTGGTATAGGAGCATCACTAGGCAATTCATCTCGTCATTCATAAGTGAGCGGCCCAAGATGAGGTTCCATCCTTCGGACAGCGTAATGGATATTGTGGTAAGTATATTTTGCTTTTGCCTTACTTTGTTATGTTGTTTCAATAATATTTTTTTTCATACTGATAGTTTTAGAGAATCACGTTGCTATACCATCGGATAAAGAGCGACTTCCATTCGATCACTGTTGGGTGCAAGGACCGAGCATTGTCGATGTTATGGATGGTCTTGTCGACACTATGCGAGTCATCTTTGAGAATAGATGACTTCATACTGCACCATCGATAGATGATCCGAGTATCTTGTCATATGCCCAGCACACCTCTTATCTTGGCTTCTCAGACTTTGATCTCTCTATAGATGATGCATCTATATCATAGAGGATAAGTGAGCCAGGAGACTCATCATACCGATTCGATGAGTAGCACATCGATCGTATGCATGGAAGGACCAGATGCAGGAGTAGACTGAAGGTTTCCCAAGGTAGACATCAGGCACATGTTGATAGGCCGAGCACGCTAGCACCTCCCTCTCCATTGGTAGATACTATACTTGAGCCATCACGACAACGGCCAGAGGTGACGAACATTTACGAGAGGCAGACACGGAGGAGGCCTCAGTATCTTGATACATACGCCTCTCAATAGTTATACACTCTTTTTTTTTTTGGCTAACAAACTTTGTAATGATCAACTATTTTGAATGCATATGCTACAAATTTTTATAAATGTGAATGCACATGTTAGAATTTTACTATCATTATGTTATCATTGAATGACTAATTTGTTCTACCATCATGTATAGCAGCAATAATTGTGGATGCACCCCTGCTGCATTAGAAAACTGTTTTTTAGAGCTAGTCTTGTATTTAAGCAATAAAGAAAATTTTAATAGCAAAGACAGGCATCCATGAAACAACCACACCGGCTCAAAATGTTATTCGAAACATTAGTAGCATATCAACAATATGTACAAATTGCCAATAATAAAAAACAAAAAATAGTAACCATAAAATATAATTTGGATGTTTTTCATGATCGTGTATCAATAAGAAATAGAAGATATGACAATTAGATAGCTAAAAAAAAGAAAAAGAAGAAAACTTTCTGTGTTGGGGCAAGTGGATGTTTCATAGTCACCTTATAATGGAGCGACTTATAGAGTTGCTTTATGATGGAGCGACTTATGGAAGCATTCTATGATAGGACGACTCATTATTTTGTCAATATGTATCCTAAGTTAGCGTGAACAGTGATAAATCAGTATATAAAATCATCTTACGATAGGATGATTTTATTTTGAATAATATTTTCATAAATATTTTTAAAAAATATTATTTTGATAATTTTTTAAAAAATAAATATTATTTTGATAAAAATTCAAATTTTTTATCCATTTATCGTTATTTTTAAAATAATTTACCAAAATAATGTTACTTAAAAAATATTTACTAAACTACTACTCGAACGAAAGTCATCCTTTGGTAGTGTGACTTTAGGTGCCAATCTGGACACCTTCCATGCCGTGTGGGAGGATAAGTCAGCAAGTTCACAGTCGCCTTATAGAAGGACAACTTTCATAATCACCTTTTGCAACGACAACTATATGAGTCACCCTCCCATAGGGTGACTATGAAAGTCCCCCTTCCAGCCACCAACTGTTAAGGGACTTAAGCAAAAAAAAAACCACATCCTCCTCCTCACAATCGGTCCCTCTCCTCCCCACTCGGTCCCTCTCCTCCCCACTCCCGATGATGCTCGATCCCCCTTCCTCCTCACGACACTCGATCCCCCTCCTCCCCACGCGATCTCTCCCTCTCGGTCCCCTCCTCCTCCCCACACGATCTCTCCCTCTTAGTCCCCCCCTCCTCCTCGTGTGATCCCCACTACTCGATGCCCCCTCCTCCTTACGTGATCTCTCCCTCTCGGTCCCCTCTCCTCCCATGTGAACCCATCGCTCCTCTCGGTCTCCGACGCAAACGCCCCTATCCCTCCTCTTGGTCCCTAACGCAAATACCCTGCCTCAGTCTCCTGTAGTCGATCCCCCTTCTCCTCTCTGGGGGCCCTCCCTCCTCTCAACGAGAGAACCTTGATCCCTTCCTCCATGACGTACCTTCCCGTACTGCCATCGGCATTCATCAAGATAATTTTTTTAAATTTTTATGATTTATTTTTATTTGAATTATAAATTTATTTTTATAATATTTATTTATAATTTTATACATATGTAAGGAAGTAATTTAATGTTTATTTATAAATAAATTATCAAAATAATTTTCTATTTGTTGGTTGGCCCATAATCTAATGGGATTCGTAGCCTAACCATTAAGTTTATATTTTTTAATATTTTTTAAAATTTTTGGATTGTATAAACCATAGATCCATCTTTTGATTAATGTACATATTTTAAAATATCCGTATATTTTTTTTTTATACAGATAGAAAAATTATGTACATTGGTTAATTGATTGTTTAATCTGAATAGTTTAAAAATTATAATTAATTCTATAGATAATTATGGTAATCAACTGATGCATAATAGGAGCCAGAAGAAATTTTGAACAGTATTTTTCTTTTGTTCTCCTCATATATTTTCAGTCATATAGAGAGAACTAAGGAGAAATGCCGTCGAAATTTCTTTCGATCCTTATTGCGTATCGGTTGATTACCATAATTATCTATAGAATTAATATAATTTCTGAATGAGATAGGACCTAACTTTATCTAGTACACAGTAATAGGATGCATTTATTATGTAAGTCATTTGAAATATTAAGTACCTCTTAGTGAATATCTGTTTATATGTTCATGCAGTTACTTTTCAAACAAAATGGATCCAAATCTTATCACTGTTATCTTCCATTGGGATGGAAGGATCAGTCATGATGCTCACGGTATATATTATGATGGTAGAAGGATCCAGATGATTACGGTGTTAGAGAATGCTACGGTTTCATACGTGTAGTTCAAAACTTTTTTTAGACATCTAAGTAGCGAAAATAAATAAATTAAAATAATTTTAATTTATTCGCATACCAGATCAGATCTAAAAATTATAGTAAAAATCTTGATATGAATATGTACCTATGATCTGATATCTAAAATAGAAAAATAAACTGTTAGAAAAATAAAATGGAGATCGAATCTCCATATCTTGGATCCTGTGGATGTCTCGAGTTCTGATCATAGCTGCACACACATCCGACCTCTGCTGGTATCCACATAGAGCTATCTGATCAGAGCATCAAGATCACTGGTGTGCTAGCACCTTACAGATCTCACTCCTCATCCATGGATCTTGATCTCTTCTTCCAAATCTTGAAGAAGCAGCTCACTGCGTGAACTCTTTCGTGCAGATCCGACGGGATCTGAACCAGATCACCATGAAGAGAAGAAGAACCTTTTTTCTTCTCTTCTTCTCTCTCTTTTCTCTTCTTAAATCTGATCTCTATCAGATCTGGGCATGGACATGAAGAAAGAAAGGAGAAGGAAGTTAGGCGTTGGGGTGTGTAAGAAAGAAAGAAGTAGCGCCTCACATTTTTTTCACGTCACAAACACTTCACACCCCCTTTTTTTTAATTTTTGTCACACTCCTCATCTTATCCCATGCACATCTTTTCCATCACACCCAAGAGATCTCATCTAAGGCATTAAAATTAAATTAAGAATTGGAAAGGTGTGGAGATAAGGTTGCATTGCAAGAAAGAAATCTCTTCTCACCATAAGCGCATGTCCCACTTTTTCTCAATTTTTTTATCATGCAAAAAAATATTTTTATGCTCCAATTTAAGAGATTTCTATCCTATTTTGAATTAAATTCAAATAAAAAAAATTGAATGAAAAAGACCTCCAGATAAGGTGGGGCGCCAACCTTTCACACGCATGAAAAAAGAAGGATGAGAAAAATAATATCCCACTTTTCTTTTTAGCATGATTTTAGGAGAGAGAGTCTCAAAGAATTTGGACTCTTTGAGTCATGGTTCATCTGATTCAAATAGAGCCTCAATCGAGTTCAAATCGAGTCTGAAACGAGCCAAATTCAAAAAGACTGTCAAGCATGATCCAATCAGGCTTGAAATCTAAATCTGATTTGGATAATTGAACCTAATTAATATTAAATTTAATTTAATTTAATTTAATTTAAATTAATTAAAATTTAATTCATAATTTAATCAATTCTAAAAAATTATAATACTTGCAATTAAGTCCCTGCACTAACAATTAGCAGCTGTCAAAACTGTAACGCTTACAAATTAGTAGTTTCTAAAATTCAAATTATCAATTCGATTGATAATTCAAATATGATCCAAGTTATTGATCAGGTAATGCTCTTTTTGTGTGTGACTCCCAGATTCTATTCTGTCTGATAGTGAAATATACTGTGATCTCTATCACAGTATCATCGAAACTCTTTTCGATAGACTGAAATGATTCCAACTGATCTCAACAAAGATCATTGATCCGAAAAATAATCTTAGTGAGTTCTTACGATCCACCAGTGACGTCTAGCAATATGTAGTGGTAACCCAGTAGAATAGAAAAGTAAATCTCTAAGTACAGTTATCGTGTGATATAATCTCTCTATCGAGAGTTTCGACTGGATGGAAGTCATGGAGAACTCGTCAAACCTCATCGTCAGTCGTATGTTAGATTGGCTCGACTCGAGTTCATTTGTGAATCTCATGAAAATTCTTTTTCAGTATTCACACTTACTCTGATCAGAGATTTTCTGAAGTCAGTCTTACGAATCATATAGAACTTCTCCTTTTCTATCAAGATCGATAGATTCCATCTAAGTGCATCCTACTCCAAACAGTGAACCTGAACCTACATAGCCAACATACACTGCAAGGACCCATATGGCTAGGAACTAAAAAAAAATGTACAGTCAAACTATATAGCCGCGCTGCGAATAGCCAACACACCACTGGTCAAAGGATCAGTCACACCACTGCAGCATCGAAAAAATTACTGACGAGTGAGTAGACATCCAAGTGATTTCTCATATTGGTCATGCTCAGTGCAAGTTATTCTCTAACAACCATCTGCACTCTCATCCTAGTATCTCTACACCATAGACTCAAGACTCATCTATCCTAAAGGAAGGTGATCCATGCACCAATCTCGAATGGATTGATCACTGTCCTCCGTGATGATCCTTCGATCAGGAGCATTTAGAAATTAATCACTAATGATGTATGTCTCAAATTCTCAATACCTTGAGAATATATAAAATCATCTTTATTAATTTTTAGGACAAATCATGGACACATAAATATGATTGGTTATTAAGACTGTCCAACAAGTACAAAATATGTCCTAGAGAAAAGTATATATCAGTCAAGATTGGCTTCTAGGGCACACATCCAATACATGATGGATCGAAACACAACATATCTAGAACTTGTGCAAGTCAACTATGCTGTCACCGGATGGAACCCTAATCACTATAGAGTTTTCCTATTATATAGATTTTCGATGCATACCATTAGACAGTATTTGGCTATGCCTATTGAAGATGATCAGAACATGAAGTCATCTTGAGCACCCCATCAAAGGGTATTTTTCGAGCTGTTGAAATTTTTATTGAGCTGGTAGCGGTAGGAGTTTCGGATGGTGACGAATAGTATGTTAGCATGTCTCAAGCTGTATCTGCCCCACTTGTGTAGTCGGAGATGGGTGGTTCTTTATCTGATGCAGCTCTAATGATTGATGAAGCTGGATATCAGTATGAAGGCATCCTTGTATGTACCATTGGTGGACCAGCAGCATACGAAGGCACCTCTATATGTACCATTGGTGGATCAGCAGCATCCATGACTAGTAGTCCTCAGTATATGGTAGGTACAAAGTCTGCATATCAATATTCATATAACACCATATTTGATGATATCGATGTCGGTCTTAGTTATGTGGTAGCTATCATGGGGCACGTGGAGCACGAATCTTATGATCTTGTATCACTTAATCAGCCACATATAACATGTGCTGGATTAGAAGGATTGGGAACTATAATGGCTAAGACTACTTTATTTGAAAATAAAGCCACTATTAATGATGATCCTAATCCTACTGACAATGAAGATGAGGATGATGATGCAGAGTTTGATGGTAGTGATAGTGGAAAATCTAGTACAGAAGAGGAGTTCCACCACATGAGGCACCCCTTGATCTTGAATTCGGGCTAGTTGATGCATCCGACGACGACGATGAGGCCGTATCCCATGGAGCTTTGCCAGAACATTCATTATTTGGTGGGAATGAAGAGTTAAGAAAAGGAATGGTATTTAGATCGAAAGAACAAGTCCAACGTATTGTGAAACAATATGCTATTCGCACCCACCATCCTTTCAAAGTCATCGAATCAGATAGAGTCAAAATGGAGCATCGTGTGTAAACAGTTTGATCTTTGTAGTTGGCATCTCCGTGAATTCCTTCGGACCAAGACGCAGCGATGGGAGATTATGGTATATAAAGGGCCACATACATGCTTAAATACAGATGTGATGCGAGATCATCCATAACTTGATGCATGTATGATTGCTGATGTTATTAGAGGATCAGTTAGAGCAGAGATATCCATATCCATATCAGCCTGTCAGGCTTATGTACATGATATATGGCAGTGTGAGGCATCTTACAGAAAGACATGGATAGCTAAACAACTTGTTATGAGCGAACTATTTGGAGATTGGACATAGTCCTACAATGTATTGGGTCCTTGGTTAGCTGCAGTTCATCGTGCCAATGAGGGGGCTATAATAGATTTTGCAAAATTTTCTATAATAGAGGCAAATACAGAGGTGTTCCATCGAGTTTTTTGGGTATTTGGTCCATGCATTCAGAGCTTTCAGTTCTGTCATCCATTGATTAGTATTGATGCAACATATCTATACGATCGATATAAGGGTACTTTCATGATAGCTGTAAAAATGGATGAAAATGGAAGTATCTATCCTCTAGCATTTGCCATTTATGAAAATGAGAACCATAGTAGTTGATCATGATTTTTATGGCATTTGCACTATTATATGGCACATGATCATATGGCAATTGGCATAATTTTAGATCGGTATAAAAGAATATTAACTGCTATTTTAGATCAATCTATTGGATGGACAGCACCATATAGATATCATAGATTATGTCTTCGACATATTGAAGCTAACCTAAATGGTTGATTCTATGATTCTACATTTTTAGCTTATTTTCATCAAATTGCAAAGCAAAATCAACCCTGGAAGTTTGATCGAAGCATGCAACAAATTAAGAGAATATTTGAAAACATATCTACTTGATGATCTGAGTAAATGGATGCTGATGTATGACATAGATGGATGTAGGTATAGAATATTGAATACCAATCTATCTGAAAGCTTTAATAAGGTGTTGAAGGGGGCTCGCTCATTGCCCACTACCGCTCTTGTTCATCTTTCCTTCGAACGCTGATCAAAGTGGTTTAGTGTCGGATGTGCAATTGCAGCACGAAGAAGGAGGCCGACAAGATATTCACAAATAAGATTAGATAAAAGTTAAATGCACAGCAGCTAGAGTCTGCGTTATTAGCCTGAATGGATTGCACCAAGATTGATACCGCACCCATCCACAAGAAGATAAGGAAAGGGGCATCCATAGTCAAGGAAGATTCAAAATGATATGGATGCAATGGAGCATGGAGATAGGGCGTCCACATTGTACGATGTGGATTGTGCAAGGAGATAGGGCATAATCGACATAGATGTCCCCAACAGCACTGATTTATCTCTACTTTTTATGTGGTCTATCTTTATCTAATGCTTGTATTCATTTTAAACTATTTTGATTTTGTAATTATGTAAACGCTCGCAAAAATATACGAAATGATTATGTTGTTAATATTGACTATTTAATATTCTTACTATCTTTTTCATACATTTATTTTACATTTTACATCCCAGACATGACTGGTTTAGACTTCGACGTACATCCAGGGCCGATTGACCCTATCGTGTTCTATCTCCAGTCTCGACACCGTAATGAAGCATATTTTCTGAGGAGGACATGGGACCCCTGCGTTGCAGACACAGAGGCTCTATTGCGATGATCAGATATTGTGGGTGCCTTACACATCAGAGATATTGGCCGCATTGCTCGAGATATACCGATCAGATCAGCATATATGGAGGACACGCACACCTCTCATTTGCTTCGACATTGTGGAGATTTATTATCTGGAGCACGTGATGCGATAGTTTGGTATGCATCAGGATGTCCCCCCAGCATGTGACACTCGAGATGCTCTCCACCATTTAGATCGATGAGGGTGACATCGTCATGATTGGGTTCGAGAGAATCGAGAGTATATTGATGCATGAGAGTGACAAGAGGATTTGATTATGGCTGGTCCACCCATGGTTCCCATAATGGATTATTATGATCCATATCTACAGTGGTACAAGAGCATCACTAGGTGATTCATCTCGCTATTGATGAGTGAGCGTCTCAAGATGAGATTCCATGCTTCGAGTGGCATGATGGACATTGAGGTAAGTACATTTTATTTTTATCTCATTTTGTTATGTTGTTATTAATATACTTATGAATAATATTTATTTTTTTACAGTTTCAGAGGATCACATTGCTATATCATACAGCAAGAAGCGGATTCCATTCGGTCACTGTTGGACGCAAGGATTGAGTACTTACCGATATTATGGATGGCCTTATTGATACTATGCGAGTTATCTCATAGGATAGATGACTTTAGACTGTGGCATCGATGGATGATTCGAGTACCTCTTCGTATGCCCAGCCCACCTCATATCCTAGCTTCTCGGACTTTGACCTCCCCGTAGATGATGCATCTCTATCACAGAGAGTGAGTGAGCCTCCACCTCCCTCTCCACTAATCGATACCATGCCTGAGCCATCACATCAGCGGCCAGAGATGACACGCATTTACGAGAGACGGACGTGCAGAAGGCCCCAGCATCTTGATATATACACCTCTCGATAGTTGTGATATTTGTATATTTTTTTTACTAAAATAATTTTGTAATCAACTATTATTTTGAAATTAATGTTACAAATTTTTTTATCCGAAAGCACAGTTACAATGTATAATATTATAATATTATAATATTGATATAATATTATAATATTATATGTATTATATTATTATAATGTATAATTAGTAAAATAATATCATATAATAACAAATTAATATAATACTAATTTGGCACAGACCTATATTGGCACGGAGTAAATATTACTTTGGCATGGCACGAAGTAAATATAATCATGCACAAAATCTAACAGAGCAAATCAGATGCTATGTAAACCAAATCAAGAACTATCTGTTTGATAAAACAAAAATTGCTACATTCAAGAACTGATTCATATTTATAGCTTAAAATAAAAATTGTTATATTCAAGAAAATATAGTAGTAGATTCAAAAAAATACAGTACTACATTCAACAAAAATACAGTAATATATCATTACAATACACAATACATAAAATCAAAAAATACTACATCGTTACACCACACAATATATAAAACCATCATCACAATACACAACATATAAAATCAAAAAATACTACATCACACCACTCACCACATAAAATAATAAAATAATATCATATATTATATTATATATGGCACTAAGAACATAATACACAACATATAAAATAAAAAAATACTACATCACACTACTCACCACATAAAACAGTAAAATAATATCATATATTATATTACATATGGCACTAAGAACATTATTTTTGGCATGGACTTGATTTGTCACGCTGTCACTAGCTCCATACAACATTAGTTGTCTAAACTTCATAATAGATATATAAAATCTAACAGCAAATCATAGTATTCAGAGTTATACAAGTGAGCTTAAACCATCATTCTTTCATCCTTTGATACATTCACAACAATTCAATATATAAACCACTCTATATTTAAGAAAATATAGTACTACATTATCACAACACATAACATATAAAACCAAAATACTACATCATCACAATATACAACACATAAAATCCAATATAGTATGATCCTTAAGTTCAGACGAGACAACAGGATGATAGCGACGGATAGATGACGGATAGATGAGGATGATTTAGAGGAACATGGCTGACTAGGAGGAGGCTGACTAAAAGAAGGCTGACTGGATTGCTTTGAGAGATTTGAAACAAGAATATTCATCTGTTGATCAATCCGAGCAATGTTCTATAAAACTATAGCCAATCCAGTAGAAAAAAATATTTTATCTTTCTATCCCATCTGATTCTCTTTGGATCGTAGTTTGGAGTACTCTAAGAGTGCAGTAACCTCGCTTAGCTGATGTTGCATATCTGTATGAGGCGAACATCTTTCTAATTCCTCTATACGATAGATCAAATTATAAATATCCTGTCTTATATCCTGTACTGCTGAAATAAGATTGTCCAATTTTTGCTCGAATGAAAAACTATATATGCTGCTAGGATCCATACGTGCAGTACTCTCTCTTGAAGATGATGATTGAAGAATAGATGCAACCTCCCAAGCGATTACACTGATCATATTCGGAGTCATCCTCACTTGATCAACAGGCTCCTTAGATTTATATCTAGAAGGTCCTGCTTCACTTCTATTAAATTGATGTCTTTCTTCCTCAGCTTCCTCATGTTCTCTACTTCCATCCTTTATAGTTCACTCACCATCATCAGTTTTAAACCAATGCATTCTGTGGAGGGCTGTTTCATTGATTTTGCTATCTCTGCCTAATTTTGTTGATTGTTCATCCTGAATCTTTACTCCATAATGTTTAAATATATGGGTTAAAATCATGACATAAGGTAGGGATGTCTGTGCTCTACCTATCGCTTCTTGCATAGCTTTGATGATCATTCTTGAAAGATTGAGTCGGATGTATTGGACTATATGATACATAATTGCTAAGTCCCTCTCTATTACAATATCAAATCCTCCTGCTTTAGATTGTATAATCCAGCAAACAATGATATGGAGGAGTCTCATTTCAATATTTAAGTGTCGTCCATAAATTTTACAAAATTGACCATGATCCTCTACCTCAAGAACAGTTTCTATTCTTACACTTCTATCTCTTTTACTGTCCCGTAGGTCACCTATTGTTGGAAGTTTTAAAATTTGTCTTAGTGTTTCATCATCAAAATAATTTTTTTTTCTTTCACTAAGGATGATACGGTATCTTCTTCAAATGAAATATTCTCATAAAATTCTTTAATTTCATAAACATAGGGGCTTCAACTGTGCAGATAAATTTTCACCCCATAGCTCTAATCAAGTTTGCAATCTCGAATTCCTCTGAATCTAAAAAATTCATATCAACAATACGACCTGAGAGAATATTTTTATCACTTACTGAAATTTTTGAAGGAGGTGATCTCGAAGGAGGAGATGATCTCGAAGGAGGTGATGAAGGTGATGCTTCGCTTGCTCCTCTTCCCTTTCTGCTTTCACTTCTGATAAATGATCTCGAAGATAAAGCTGGTGTTTCGCTTGCTCCTCTTCTCCTTCTGCTTTCACTTCTACTTTCACTTTTGGTTGCTCTTTGGCATTGGGGAAGACGTATCTTTGGAGTCATAGGTTGGTCGAAGATGGAAAAAAAGTTTTTGATTTGAGATTTAAGGTGTGAGTGGAGATGGGAGCTAGAAATTTTGAGAGCAACGAAAGGAAAAGGAAAAGAAGATGAAGTCGATATTCAGAACTCGATACCCTGGGTCCAATAAATATAAAAGCGGTGGAACGAACCAATGAATATAGGCACCTACATCGAAACCATGGATTTAGGTGCCTACATCCTGATGTAGGCACCTACATGCGCCTCCTCTCTTTTTCGTGGTAAATTTTCGATCAAGTTCAAATCAGCTCCAGCTCAAATCTTCAAATCAGCTCCACCAACTCCTTTTATTTGATCAATCTTGACCAACATCTGCCCAATTCAAATCTTCAAATCAGCTCCTTCTATTTCATCCAAGTTCAAATCTTGACCAACATCTACCCTGTTGGGTCACGGGTGCCTGTTGGGTCACGGGCATCCACTCAGGCATACGGACAAGAAGATCCAAAACCCTAGGTACTGTTTGCATGAAACACCATGACTGGTATGGCAGATGTTGATCTTCTTTAGGTCGACTCGAGTACTTGGCGAGTCATTATTGAAGTCTAGACTAGATTGACTTATTTGCTGATGAACTGACTCAATTGTGCAGGTCTATAGGTTTGTGTTATGTCGACTCACTGTGACGAGTCGACCTAAGTACCAGGACGAGTCAACTCCATTTTGCAGATGAAAAAATTGTAAAAGACTATTAGGCAGATTGATTAGATGATGCATTATTGGCCAACAGCTTATAAGAACCTTATGAAAAAGCATGTTCTGATGAAACTTGAACACAAAGCAAAGCATATTGGGCAATCAATGAAACAAGCTGATTCCAATCGGATGTTGCAGATGTTGCAACTGAGTGAATTGGATGAATTGAGATGAGAGATTTATAAAAATTCATGATTTATAAAGGAAAAATAAAAGCCTTTCATTACTTCCTCCCATCGATCTTTGGCCAATATGAAAGTATGACTGATTTAGGTGCCCCTAGTTCAACTATCTTTGGGAAGTCAGTTTTGTGAAGTCAATGGAAGGATTTATAGATTATAATGAGTCCAAGATGATCATTGGAGGCACCACACGCTTGGTGATCCAAGTTTAAATCAGCTCATTTTAGGATCAAAGTTCAAATCTTAGCTCTTTCTATTTATCTACTTCTTTCCCGTTACAGGTAGCACTGCGAAGGCAAGATTCACTATAATCTAATTGGCCTGTTGGATCACGAGCACCCTAAAACACTTCTGTTAGGTTATGGGTATTCTAAAACACTTCAACAACGATACGAATACATAAAGTCGCCATATGGTAGGGTAATTTTGTGAGTCATCTTGTGGAAGGGTGGCTTTGTGAGCCATCTTTTCATTGGATGGCTCATGAAGTTGTCCTTCCACATCGCGATTTTCTCTTAACTGACTCATCCCCTCCAACATGACGATTTTTTTTGAATAATATTTTCATAAATATTTTTTAAAAAATATTATTTTTATAAATTATTTTAAAATTAATAATAAATTGATAAAAAAAATTTAAAAATCCCAACAATCTAATGACATGGAAATTATTCGTGCCACTTCTTTATGATTTTTTAAAGAGAGGAAAAGGAGCGACGGACCGGAGACGCACTACCCAAAACACAGAAAATATAAACAACAAAAAGAAAAGCGGCCTGCTTCTAGCCACTTCTGCTGCTCCTCTCCACCGTCCCTGCAACTCCTTTACCAGAACCCCTCCTTACACCTATCATTCTCTTTCCAGAATGCGCTCATCCCACAGCCCTAGACCTTACAACCCCCACTCCTTCTCCTCCTTGCGAGCCAGCCCCTCCCTCATCCTCCTCGCCCTCCTCCTCTTCCTCCTCTTCTATTCCCTTCGCCGTCCCACTCCTCCTTCCCGGAATGCTCTTGCCCATTCGCCAACTGCCCCCGCCGCCCTCTTTCTCTCCCTCTCCCCCTCCGCCAACTCCACCATCGCCTCCCACCTCCGCAACCTCACCCTCCGCCCCCACCTCGCCGGCACTCCCTCCGCCGCCACCGCCGCCACCTACGTCCTCTCCCGCCTCCGCGGCGCTGGCCTCCGCACCTTCACCCGCGACTACACACCTCTTCTCTCCTACCCCGCCGCCGCCTCCCTCGCCCTCCTCCGCCCTGACGGCGCCCTCCTCAAGCCCCTCTCGCTCGCCGAGCCCGCCGATCCCACGGCCGCCGCCGTGCCCCCCTACCACGCCTACGCCCCTTCCGGCGCCACCCTCGCCCCCGCTGTCTACGTGAACTACGGCCGGGAGGAGGACTACCTGGCGCTCGACCGGCTGGGCGTCCGCTTGCGGGGGTGCGTGGCGATCGCGCGGCGTGGAGAGGGGTACCGCGGTGGGGTGGTGGCCCGGGCGGCGGAGAGGGGGGCCGCGGCGATGCTGATCTTCAGGGACTCCGGTGGCGGTGTGGAGCGGGGGATGGTGAGACTGGGCGGGGTGGGGGACCCGCTGACCCCCGGTTGGGCCACCACTGCCTCCGCCGGAGGTGGCAGAGGAGAGAGGCTGGGAGCGGACGACGAGGAGGTCAGGAGGAGGTTCCCCAAGATTCCGTCGATGCCGGTGTCCGCCGCTGTGGCGGTGGAGATCCTCCGGACGCTGGGCGGGCCCAGGGTGCCGCCCAAGTGGAGGAGCGCCCTGTCGCAGGACGAGACCGGGGTCGGCCCGGGCCCCACGCTGGTCAACTTCACGTATAAGGTAAGCTTCACATACCTTATAGCGGATAAAAACAGTTGTTTTGAGCTGTTGCTGCTCTTCACTTTTGACCACTGGGAAGTCCTCTCTTGTTGGTCTCTAAGCAGCTTGCTCCTATGACTTTGATACATAAGTAGACTGTAGTTCAACGCCTCAAGAAATCATGGGCGTCAAAAAAGGGCGTGGTTTTAGCTCCGTCTGGCTCTTGCATTGGGCCCACAAGAATTAGGACTATCAGAAGCAGTTCTATATGACTTTGGATTGGGATGGTGTAAGCGCCAGTTTGATCCACTGGTTGCGAGGGCTGAGTTGATGGATCTCTTGGTGTGGTGGACCCCACTAGAGGAGCGGGAGTGAAGCATTGATTAGATCAGCCACTGTGTTTCAGTTTGTGAAAAATTTCTTGCCTTTCTGTGACTACATTATGGGACTCCACATTAGCTTTCTTAATGAAAAATTTTCCTATTCAGATCTTCCTACTGAATTTTTGAATATTTTTATTTATGATTCCCACAGATGTATTTATACTAGAATGGGTTAGCTTTTCTGATTTACCAAAAAGAAAAGTTTCTTGCCTCTTTGAATAAGAACAAAATGCTCATGAGTCATAGTGCCATTCATTCATGTTGACATATGAATTCCACGCAGAGACACTTCAAATCTTTTAGGTTTCTTGACGTGTCAACTGCTTGGACACTTGGGCACAACGTGACAGTTTAAAACACAACGGCACATCATATAATGAAAGCTGTTGTGACATCGTCATCCCATAGTGGTTCTTGGCACTTGTACCAAACATCGAATTCATCAAACCTTCAAAAATCTTGTCCATTTTATGTGCTTGGAAATATCTGATGTTCGTTGCTGATTGGATATTATAGGCATACATGCATGCATTCTAAGGCATGAAGTTATCAAGTATGATGTGCTGACATGCTGGCTTCTAGGGTCATATTCTTCTGGAATCTACAACACTTGATAATTTGTGCCATCTACCATATAACACTGGTCTCTTGCAGTCTCTATCACAGTGCACATTGTATTTGCATTGTACATTGTTCTAGTACCGTCCACCCACACAGTACTTGGTTCAACCTACACTCTTATACACTAATATTTGGCTATATTTACTTGCAAGTTATTATTTATTATATACACTAATATTTGATAGATAGAAATGAAAAACTGCCTTTTGTTTTATGATGTTTCTTTTCTCAAGGAAGATAGAAAGTTGGCAACAATCCAAAATGTTTTTGGTATGATAAGGGGGAATGAAGAGCCTGATCGGTACGTCATCCTTGGCAACCACAGAGATGCATGGACATTTGGTGCTGTAGACCCCAACAGTGGAACAGCTGCCCTCCTTGATGTTGCTCGCCGTTATGGTACTTTGTTGCAATCAGGTTGGAGGCCTCGAAGGACCATTATCCTATGCAGCTGGGATGCAGAGGAGTTTGGAATGGTGAGTAATGCATGTAGCAAAGAGTGGAGCAAGCCGGCATGAGTAAAACCGAGTGCAACTTTAGAAGCAGATCTGTTTTCTATGCAGCCCAGATGCATATAACTCATGTGAATCAAATTTCTTTATTGATACAAAGGTAAAATTAGCCCAACTATTAGTGCCATGCGCAAACATAGAAATAGCTTAACCAGGCCTTTGAGATTTTGTTCTCCTAGAGTTGGCATGTGTTGCCTTTGAAACAGGTTGGGGTTAATTTTTGTGCTTCTGGGAATCATCATTTATGAACGAAAAGTCAGGTCAAATTCAAACTGAACCTAGTCCAGATGCAACAGCTAACTGCTATGTTTTGGTGCCAAGATGTTCTTTGTTTGTTAAATCTTATTAGGTCAATAATTTGTCTGGTTCAGGGATTGTATTTAACATAGCTCCTTGTGTATACGATCTTAGTCATCATGCTATGGAACACAAGTGGTAGAATAAGTTGCAAGTATAAAATTTGCATGATGCAGTTATGAATGCGTGAACACATCCATGCAGCATTATTTGTGCATATATTTATATGATAAAATCAAAATTCAATTGTAAACACTTGCATATATATGCTGAATCATTCTTCTGCAAGCACACACTGAACATCCAAGTTTTGAGATAATCGAGTTGGACTTAGGTGCTAGATTAAGCTTCTAGTCCAGAAGGCTCGAGTTCAAATCCCACTAGCGCTGCAGCTTGTTCTTTATCTGGAAGAAGTGTATCTTCATCTGATCATGGTGCTTTTTTCAGATTGGATCAACTGAGTGGGTTGAGCAGAACCTTGGAATTTTGTCTTCGAAAGCTGTTGTCTACTTAAATGTTGATTGTGCGGTTCAAGGGCCTGGCTTTTTTGCTGGTGCAACTCCCCAGTTGGACAAGCTATTAGTTGAAGTCACAAAGGAGGTAACATCGAGATGTAGTACTACTAGCTATTTTGTGTTTTAGTGTGATGTTTCTCAAATGAAGATGATGCTGACTAATTTTTCTTGGCAGTATTTTCTAACTCTATCAAAAAAATGAAAAGCTAGAGTATATATGAGAAAAAGATACATCTGCAAGCTTTTCATGGCAAGCTGCTGGCTTTTGACTTAATTTTTGTGACATAGCTGGAACTGATAGTTGAATTACCAACCATTTTCTTGATAAAGATCCAAGTGTTTGTACATTGAGAATGAAACTGGTCCTAGCAGTCAATATTTAGTCAATGTTTGTAGTGGCACATAAATCTACTAAGCATATAAGTCTTTCATGTTCTACGATATGAGATTCCAGTGATTCCATTTCTGAAGTGTTGATTTATCATGTGCTTTTTCAGATTAAAGATCCGGATTTGGAGGGCAAAACTGTCTATCACACATGGGTGGCAATGAACAGTGGCATTATTGTAAGATGTTAAGATTTTAAATTTGTCAATTTTCTTCTACTGAAATCAGTTTATTAAACTTTATGCCAGCATTTTATATACTCGATTGAAAATAAATAAAATTCAGGGGAAAATAATAATCAAATGCTTTAATAAGATTTATCTTGTATGCATCTGAATAAAATATAGATTGTTTACTTTTGCTCATGTGTTTGAATAAAGCAGCAATCCGCCAGCATAAACAATTTCTATATAATGCTTGAAATTGAATTGGTATTTTGTGGTGTCATCGAAATTGTGTGGATGTGGCATGAGAATACCTTGGATCCTTTTTTTTAAGTATAACTTATTTTTCATTATTTGTTGTTTGAATTTGCACACAGAATATGATTCTTCAAGTAACTTCTGCAGATAGAAAGACTTGCTAGAACTGATTCAGATTTCTCTGCATTTTTGCACCATGCTGGAGTTCCTGTGATAGACTTGTACTATGGGAAAGGTATGTCACTTTATGCATAATGTTAGATGACATTTACGGTAGAAGTGTGGAAATTGCTGTTTCAACCATTCTACCAGGGGTTGAGCTTAAGGAACCAATAAATTGGGGAATATCAAGGATAGCATGTTATTATTACATGCTTAATTTTAACTTTGAGGTAGATGCCCTTTGTTCTAAAGAAATTTCTTGTGCATGAATTATGTGTAATTCAGAACACAGGCAGCATTTAGTACAAGCATTTAACTTATTGTATGACAAATATACCTCAAACGGTACCTAGAACTATTTAAGTACTTCAATAGGTAACTGCCAGAACCAAATTGCAGTTATGTGGACTATGAAAATTTTTCTATGGAATTCTTCTCTCCACTTAAGTTTGTAAACCTCATACTTGCATGATTGCGTGACATGCTGGACTAGGTTTCCCAGTATCTCATTTGTTGATATTGTACATCCCTTGTCATTTACTTGTTAGGTTTCTGAGATATGATATATGTTCCATAATCAATCGTGTGGGATATTTGGAAGGAAAAGAATGAATCAGCCAATTAAGAGGAGCATAACTGTTCAGTTTCTTTATCCAATGACATAGGACTCCATAACTTTAAGTGGTGTGAAAGTGGCTTCTTATATATGATATTTTTAAATTTTCTCTGTTATAGTAATGACCAGCAGGCCTCATTAAAACCCTAAAAAGATCATGCTTAAGATTTCACAACGAATTTACCATGATGGTGACTTCGGTGCTGTCATTAATTCAGCCAATGGATGAGATGCTCTGGGAAACTTTTTGGCATGATAAAAAGATGTGAAAAAATGAATTACTGAAATCAAGATTTATTAGCATCACTAAAGATGTCATGTTGAATGGCCAAAACCAATGGAAACCAATCACCTGACAGATTTCTTGTTTGCCATTCTCTTTTTGTTTCCAAGATGTTGCCTTCATTCTTTCCCCTTCAACACTCCTTCCTTTCATTCTTTCGATATGCAATACATTACATCTCTCTAAAAATAGAAAAATATTCTTATATCAACTTTTCGAGGTAAAGCGGGACTTAAAATTTTGGCCTCTTACACATAAATGTGGTTCAAGTGGTAGTGGCTGAATAGTAGCAATCAATTTTGTAGAATTTCCTAAATACGTTGACTGCATGCACATTGAACATAGCATATGCATGAGGCATGCCAATATCCTATTAGCAATTTATGTTTTTAGAGTTGACAATCCAATAATGTGCAAAAATTTTGCTAATTGATAATACCTGCATGCTTGCATGCTTAGGATTTTCTAGGGCTAATATCCATTTCGCAGAGTCATGGATAGATATTAGGACTTTTTTTACCATTATTTTTCATTGACTCTTGTGTCATATGGTTTCTCTTGTTTCTCTTTACTGCTTCTCATTTATTTATTAAGGGCTTGTTTGGATGCTCTTCTAGCTTCTGTATGATATCTACCATGTGAAAGGGAAGGCACTAAGGCCTAATTGATATTGGGAACCATATTGATACATTTCTGGTTCAGTATTGCATGGTCGGTATCTGGGAATCGGTACCGGGCCGAATCACTCGGTACGGGGCGTACCGAATCGGACCGGCCGATCCGGTTCGGCCATTTTTTTCGAAAAAAATACACGAACCACACCGAACCGTCCGGTTCGGCTATTTTTTCCAAAAAAAATCGGTCGGTATGGCTCGGTTTGATACGATTCGGCATTGAATCGAATCGTACTGACAATGGCCTGTGGGGGTGGGGGGTGTGGGGGGGTGTAGTGGGGTTTGGATTGTCATTTAGTGGCATCCCAGATGTTTTCTCTGAGAGAAACCCGAGAGCTCTCTCAGAGAACTGAGCGTTCTCACTTCTTAGGCGTTTGATGACACGAGTCGAAAAAATTAGAAAAAAGAGAAAAAATTCTGTCAAATTACAATACCAGTTTGAGGAGACACTGATTTTCGATCGGAAGTAAGGTAATGTATTATTCTTTTAGTAAATATTTTATTTTTTATATTTTTGTAATTAAAAAAAAGATAAAAATGAAGAAGTAAGAAAATAAGAGAAAATCATACCAAAATTTTGTAATTTTGGTATGATTTGATTATATGTGATAGATCTTTGGAAGATCTATATGATGACACTAAAATCGTTGATTTTCATTAATTATATATTTTTTAAAATAAATTCAAAAAAATATAAAATCAGAGATTTAGAATCATGTTTAGAATGATTCAAGCTACTTGAATCTAATCTTGAATTTTTTTAAAATTTTTAAAATTAAAAAATATTTTTATAATTATTTAAATAATAAAAAAATATAATCAAATAAAAAAAATATGAAATTAGTACTATATTTTAGCTAATTTAGAAATATTATTTGAAGCATATAACATTTTTTTTTGAATTTATGAGTTTTAAAATTATTATTGAATTTTTTTTGAATTTATATATAATATTTTTTTAATAATTATTAAACTGCCGTGTTTTGTTAGACTTGCAGAAATGAGTAAAAAGAAAGATTCAGAGCATGACATCGGTTGAGATCATTAATTATATATTTTTTTAAATATATATATTTATTCATAAAAAAATATTAAAATAATAAATTTTAAAAAAGTATTGTTGGTGCAGAATTCCGTCGATGCCGGATGAAGCTGGAGTCGAGGGGATCACGACCGCCGTCGGGACCTGCAAGGGAAGTCTAAACCGGAGTTGGGGGTGCTCCATCAAGACCCTCCGACGCTCAAGTCAGTACTCTGCTTCAATAGAAATGGAGCACTCGAATGGGATTTTAGCAGAGTTTAGAGATAGTGCTTACAGCTTAGAGGAGAACGTATCTGGACGATCTTTTTTATAGACGGAAGAGCGTAACCGATTGACAGCGACGTCCGTAACTGCCTGGTAGTGGGCCGTTTGGGGCCACGTGGAGTTTGTTACGGAGAGTAGTGGTGTCCATTGTCGCGACTTGCCGGAGAGTGGTGGGGCCACGTGGAGTTTGTTACAGGGAGTGGAGTGGTGTCCGTTGTCGCGATCTGTCAGGGAGTTCGGATTGGACGGCTGAAGCTCGGTTGGGACGTCTGGTGGAGCGAAATAGCTCTCTGTCTCAGCAATCTAAGAGAAGCTCGGATGTTTCTGAGGTTGCTGACGGGTTAACTGTTGTTGGGTGCCTTAGGCGTTGATGCTGCAGACGGAAGTCATCTGCTGTAGAAGTTCGGACGAAAATTTTCTGTTGGAGAAATCCGGCTGGAGTTCGATTATTAGAGAAGTCCGTCTGGAATTTGTCTGATGTAGAAGCTTGTCTGAAGACTGTCCGCTGGAGAAGTCCGGTTGCATGAGGAATCTGGCAGAAGGTCGACCGATAGCAGAATTTGGAAGGCACTATAGAAGGTTGACCGATAGAAGAGTCCGGAAGGCATTGTGGAAGTTCGTCCGCTGGAGAAGTCTGGAGGGAATTTGTCCGTTGGAGGGGTCTGGTTGGCACTGTTGAAGTTCGGTTGGCGTTGTTGAAGGTTGATGGCTGGAGAGGTACAGAAGATACCGGAGACAGTCGGTCACTGTAGAAATCCGGTTGCTGGAGTCCATTCGTTGTAGAAGTTCGTCTGGAATCCAATTCTGTTGTAGAAGTTCGGACGGAGTTTGGTTCTTGTAGGAGTTCGGAAGGAGGCCGCTTACTGTAGAAGCTCGGATGGAGACCGGTTGCCGTAGAAGCCCGGATGGAGATTGCTTATTGTAGAAGCTCGGACGAAGTCCACTTACCGTAGAAACTCGGATGAAGTCCGCTTGCAATAGAAGTTCGGACGGAATTCGCTTACTGTAGAAGTTCGGAAGAAATTCGGAAGGCGGTCGACCACTGTAGAAACTTGGATGGAGTCTGGTTACTGTAGAAGTCCTGCTGCTGGAGGAGCCTGGACATTGACGAAGTCTGGAAGAAGCTCGGAGTAAAGTCGATCGTGACAGGAGGAAGTCTGGAAGAGATTCGGAGAGTAGTCGATCACTATAGAAAATCGGCTGATATGAAGTCCAGAGAGCATTTGGAGCAGTCCGATAGACGACTGAAGGAGCTCATTATCAGAGAAATTTGGAGGGTACGATAGAAATTCGTCAGTTGGAGGAATCTGGAGGACACTGTGGAAGGTCGACTACTAGAGGAGTCCGGATGGTACTGTGGAAGCTCGGACGGTCGGGGGAGTTCAGAAAGACGCCGCACAAGGTCGGAAGTCGGAAGAGTCCTGGGAGGGTTGGCCTCTTACGAACTTCGGCTGGGGTTATTTTATACCCAACACTAGTCCCTCTATTTTCGAGTTCGGATTTTGAATGAAGTACAGAGAAATTTTCACAGTTGAAATTGCCCCTCTTGATTTCCGTACTCGATTGTTTCCAGATATTTTGGCGTTTGGCGCGCCGGTACTGGAGTCTTTTCAAATCGAGGCGATCCGAAAAGATTTTTTCGAAATTTTCGCTGAAGCGTCGCCCCAGGTACGGCGCAATAATGATTCTGTCAGTCGTCAGCCGTCTGCCACGACGAGTGGGACATGCAGTGGTTGTAGGTCGGCCAAAGGAGATCTGCAATCATTATTGCGCCGGACCCTAAGGTCTATTTAAACCCGTCCCCCTCCTTTAGGGGTTTCACCTTATCTGAGATTTTTCTTCGGTCCCCTCTTCTTTCCGAGAGTTTCGTCCTCCTCCAGCGTCCTTCTCGGTTTGAGACGTCCTTCAGGTCGACCTCAATCACCTTTGCTACCCTCCTATACCTCTCGGACCAGCTTAGGTTAGTTCTGGAATCCTTCTTTTTCTTGCTGTTCTTCCATTTTTCCTCCTCTGCATTCCGTCCGTTCATTTTCTCCGCGAGCGTCTTGTTTCTTATTTTTCTCAATTTTATCGGATTTTTTGGGATTTTCATTTGATTCAAAATGTCCTCCAACACTTCCTCCTTTAGCAGTTCTAGAAGTTCGTCAGCTCCATCCCCCCAAAATCCTAGTACTGTAGATGAACCCGTACTTAGGATCGGACCTCGTTCGGTCTTTGTACCAGACACCATTCCCAGCTCTTTGACCTCGGACGAACTCTCGCTGATTAGGATTCAGTACGGGGTTCCTCCGGAGTATGAGCTTGAGCTTCCCGGGCCAACTAACCGGGTTAGCGCCCCTCCCCTGGCCGCTTTTGTTTATACCAGGAAGCCTTCTGCGCCGGGCTTCGACTTCCACTCCCACCTTTTGTTGTTGCTCTTTTTCACTTTTTAAACATTTCTTTAGTTTCTGTAGCGCCGAACTCCTTAGGTTTCTGATAGGATTTCTTTTCCTCTGTCATTTAGCTGAAGTCCGGCCAACTCTTCTCTTGTTTAGAAATTTTTATACCTTTAAGCGTCACCCTTCGGTAAAGGATGGTGGTACTTCTCCCTCCAGTTCGATAGAAAGGGGTTGCTGAAAGGTGCCCCTCTTCTATCCACAACTGGAAGGAGAGGTACTTCTACATCCGATGTCCGACCCTGAGCTGGGGTTGCCCCCCTGGGGCTCCCTGAGGGACTCCGTCTGCCGAGCTTCTAGCCTGGAAAGGGATGACCTTGAAGCCTCCAATAAACTTAAAACTTATCTAGCTCCTCTCCTCCCCGACCTTCTGAAGGAGCAACTTTTATTCAATGTCGGTCTGAGCCCTCTCAACCTGTCGGTATTTTTTCTTTCTCAAGTCATTCGTGCTTCCTCTTTCTCTTATTCTGTTTCTAAGCTGTGCCGATCTTTTTTCATTGCAGACATGGACGCAGACGTAGCTCAGATACTAGCCAAGGGTCTTAAGCCCACAAGAGGAAAGGCACCGCAACTTCTGGGTGGCGAAGAAGGCGAGGGTAGAGGAGACAAGTCGGCCGTGCTTGCCCAGGCGGCCTTGTCGTTGATGCCCCCTCCGACGTCGAGCCCACAGTCCCCCGAGCTTCTTAAGAAGCCTCTGGTCGAGGTTTCCGCTCTAGAGTCTCATCCCGAGGAGGTGCCGGGGGCCGAAAGGAAGAGAAGGAAGAAGATGGTGGTCCGCAAGATCAGCAGCAGCAGGGCTGCCATCGAAAGGTCCAACGGCTCCGAAGAGGATCCGGGGGAGAATCCCTTCAACAACAGGGATTTAATAAAAAGGTTGGTTGACGGGTGCGTTTTGCCCGAGATCGTCCACAGGATCATCCATGTCGATCCTGAACAGCGAGTTTGGGACTCTCTGGGGTCCTTTCTTGAGGTAGGCCGATTTACTTTTTTCTTCCTTTCGCTTCTTCACTTAGTTCATTCCTTAGCTTTCATATTGACTTCCTGACGCTCTTGCAGATTGGACATCAGCTCATCGCCAACATCGAGGCGATGAACAATGCAAAGAAGGAAGCAGCCCAGGCGGAGGAAGGTCGTCAGGCTGAGGCTGCCCGTCTTAAGGAGAAGGTCGCCGAAGTCATGAGTCTCCAAGAGGCGCTCCAGAAGGAGGAACAAACTTCGAAGGATCTGAAGGTGCTTTGGAGGAGGAAAGAAGGAAGGCAGAGGCCGAGGTCTCCAAGCTGAAGGAGCAGATCCGACCCTAGTCTCGGAGGCAAGGGCCCAAGCAGTGGGAGTTCAAGACCTCCTCCGAGATGAGGGATCTGAATATCAAGTTCGGCAGGCCGCCTTTATCAAAGGCTTCGAGCTTTGCCAGGAGAAGGTGGTCGGAAGTTTCCGAACTCGACCTCAGCTTCCTGGATGAAGCGTCCGACGATGAAGCCGACCTTCCGAAGCTGCTGCCGGTCTCCCTCCAGCGGGACCTCTTCAACTGCCGCAGCTGCCGTGACCGACCTTCCGGGGCCGTCGAGCTCTCCACTTCTGCTCCAGAGGTCCGAGACCTCTAATTTTGACTTTTCCTTTGTTACAACTTTTTTTTCTCTTTTCTTGTACTTAAGAATTATTCAATCAATGAAATCGGATTCCTCTTTACAGGAGCTCCTTTTTCTCCTTCTACTTCTTTTTCTCTTTTTTTTCTTGCAATGATTTGCGTTGTGACGCTCTTGTTTCCTGACAACAGTGCCCTACCGAAGCTCTTCCCCTACCGCAGGGGATTCCTTTGAAGTCTATGATCCGGGATCTGAGAAGGAAAGTTCGTCACCTAACGAAGAAATCAAAGAAGATGGACGACGAACTTCACAGACTGAGGAAGAGCCATTCGGAAGCCACCGTGGAGGTTACTCACCTTCGGAACCTCCACAAAAAGGACTTCATGGACTACAGCCGGAAGAAGGCCAACTTCGAGAAGGAGCTTGAGGAACTCCAGAAACGCGCCAGCGATCGATCTTGGACTCAGGCCTCCAAGATCAGCTCCCTCGAGGTCGAGTTGGCGGCCGCACGGGAAAAGATCGGCAATTGGAAGGGAGCTCGTCCTGGCTTCCAACTCAGGCTGACTACGGTGGGACTGGTCGAAGAAATTCTCCGACCTCCAGAAGCAGCTACAGGACGCCGAGACGAATTACAACACTTCCGAGTCGGCTGGTGTGGGCAAATAGACAACTACAGAAGGAGGCTCAAGATGGCGACTGACAGGTTGCTCGCCTTCAGAAGCAGTTGTCCGAAAGAGCCCAGGCCGTTTCGGTTCAAGCTCCGACGAGCTCCGATCCTTGAGGGGGACCATGGAAGAACTGTCCGTAGCCCTTGGGAAGGAGAAGGCCGAACTGCACGGTTGAAAATTCAGCTGCCTATGAGCAGCAGGGGTCAAGGATGCAGAAGCGGAGTCCAAAGTTCTGAGGAAGAGGCTTCGAGAATCGGAGGGCGAAAGCCGGTGGTTTCACCAAATGTATCGGGAGATGCTGTTAAGAAAGAAGGAACTGGAAGAAGAAGTTGAGAACTTAAAGCAATCCCTGATAATGGCTGGAACCGAGAGTTCGAAGTCAGAAGAAGCCGAGCTTCCTTAGAGCTTCTTTTACCTTTTGTTCCATGTATTCTTTTCTTTTCTTGTTGTTTTTTTTTTGGCTTCAAAGGCTTTTGTAATGCTCTCTTTACTAATGAAATGAAAAGAATTTTCTCATTACTTGTCTATTCTTGCTCTGAGTTGTCGTTTACCGAGCTTCTCTTGTCTTTTGTCTTATTCGATGTCGACGTTGTTTGAAGGTTCCTGATCATCGCCGCGTTGATTCATCCTTTTTGTTCATGACCGAAGGTCTTTTCGAGGCCATTGAATTTGACGCTTCTCCTGGTGTTCGAGCTTGGGGCTCGAACTTCTCGTTACTTTGAGGAAGTCTATTTTTCCTGCTAGTGTTGGGTTCTCCCTTAGAGATGAGGATTTTTGACAAGATTTTCTTCCTCATTGAGATGAGGTCCCTTGTGTCTTAGATGTAGTTCGTTTTTTCCTTATCTCTGGCGTAGCTCGTCGCTTTCTCTTTTTCTCTCTCTTTTTTTTTAATGTTTGGGCGAGGGTTTTCCTCTGCTCCTAACGGGATTGTAGGGGTGTAGAGGAGCCGTTGAGGAGGCTTTTCCCTCATCCAGTCTTAAACGACCAGATCTTCATTTGTGTCAGACGAGGTTCTCTCCTGTTCCTGACACAGTCAATTTCAGCTCATGTTAGGACGAAGTTTTCTCCTGTTCCTAACAGGGCTGTGGGGGCACATAAGGGCCGTTCGAGGGCCTCTCCCCATCCGGTCTCTTAATAACCGGGTCTTCGACTTTGCTCATGTTAGGACGAGGTTCTCCTCCTGTTCCTACATGGCTGTGGGGCGCATAAGGGCCGTTGCGAGGGCCTCTCCCCCATCCGTCTCTTAATAACGGGTCTTCGACTTTGCTCATGTTAGGACGAGGTTCTCCTCCTGTTCCTAACATGACTGTGGGGACGCATAAGGGCCGTTGCGAGGGCCTCTCTCCCCATCCGGTCTCTTAATAACCAGGTCTTCGACTTTGCTCATGTTAGGACGAGGTTCTCCTCCTGTTCCTAACATGGCTGTGGGGGCGCATAAGGGCCGTTGCGAGGGCCTCTCCCCCATCCGGTCTCTAAATAATCGGACCTTCGTTTGTGTCGGGAAGGTTCTCCTCTTGTTCCTGACACGCTTAGTTTCGATTGTCTGAAGGAGCTACTCCCTGTCGTTATAAGCTATGCCAAAAGAAAAGAAATGCGAATATGAAACTTTTATTTAAGGCAAAGTTATCGGTAATACATTCGTAAATTTTTCGAATTCCATGATCGCGGAAGGTCCGCTCCTCCGAGCTCTTTTAGATAGTATGTTCCGGGCCGGACTACCTCCTGACTTCATACGGGCCTTCCTAGTTTGGGGCAAGTTTCCTTGGTTCTAAGGTTGTGAAACAGCGGCTCGCCGAAGTACTAAGTGCCTCGCTCTGAAGGCTTTGCTCTTGACCCGGGAGTTGTAGTAGCGGGCTGCTTTCTGCTTGTAGGCTGTCATCCGAATTGAGTTGTCTCCCGCTTCTTCTAACAAGTCGAGGTTGGCCTTGAGATCCTGTGAGTTGCGCTGTTCGTCGAATGCCACGACTCGCACCGACGGAAGCTTGAGTTCAATCGGGATAACGGCTTCTGTTCCGAAGGCTAAGGCAAAGGGGGTCTCTCCCGTGGGCAGTCTTTGGGTAGTTCGGTATGCCCATAACACATGATAAAGCTCGTCTGTCCAAGTTCCCTTTGCTTTTTCAAGTCTCGCCTTGATTCCTTGCAACAGAGTCCTGTTAGTCACCTAGGCTTCGTCGTTTCCTGCGGATGGGCTACTGACGTGAAGTTATGGGAGATGTTTAAGTCCTCACAAAATTCAGCAAATCTTGCTCCAACAAATTGTCGCCCATTATTAGTAATGAGAGTTATGGGTAAAGTCGAACCTACAAACGATTGACTTCTAGACGAAATCCTGCACTTTAGCTTCTGTAATTTTCGCCAAAGGTTCGGTTTCGATCCATTTGGTGAGGTAGTCAATTGCCACCAGGAAGAACTTCCGCTCCCGGACATCATGGGAAAAGGTTCAAGGATATCCATCTCCCATTGTGCAAACGGCCATGGGGCACTCAAGGGTGTAAGTTTGGAGGCGGGCTGTCTTTGGATATTCGCATATCTCTGACACCGATCACACTTTCTGACATATTCAATGGAGTCGTGGTACATTGTAGGCCAGTAATAACCTTGTCGGAGCAGTTTGTGGAATAAAGATCTGGCCCCTAGGTGACTTCCGCAGACTCTTCATGTACCTCCCACAAGGCAAAGTCGGCTTCAGAAGGTCGGAGATATTTCAGGAGGAGCAAAGAGTACGATCTCTTGTACAGCTTGCCCTCATAAAGGATATATCGGGAGGTCTGGTTTCTAAGCTTCCGAGCTTCTTTTGCATTATGAGGAAGAACCCCGTCTTTGAGGTATGCAACCAGTGGGTCAATCCAGCTGGGTTCATGGCTGATCTCCATTACAAGCTGCGGTTCTTCCGTACTTGGACATTTCAGAACTTCGAAGAGGACTTCCTTGGGTAGTTCAGCCGGAGCCAGTGTAGCCAACTTGGAGAGAAAATCGGTCCTGGTATTTTCTGCTCTTGGAATCTGCTTAATGTCAAAGCTGCCAAAGGTAGGGATGATCTCTTTTACTTTTCGAGATACTTGGCCATACTGTCCTCTCGAGTTTATAGTTTCCGCTGACTTGTCCCACCACAATTGGGAGTCACTGTAGACTTGGAGCCGATCTACTTCTAATTCTTTGGTGATCTTCAGTCCTGCAATCAGAGCTTCATATTCTGCTCCGTTATTTATCGCAGGGAATTCGAAGCGCAGCACGTACTTCGCGATAATTCCTTCCGAATTGACCAAGATCAGGCCCGCGTCCGTGCCTGACATGTTGGAGGAATCGTCCACATAGAGGGCCCAAAAACCATCAGGGAGATCTGTTCTTTCCTCAGGGGAGTTCGACTGGAGCCCTGGGTTGTCAGCTTCACCTTGTTTAAGTTCGGCTTTTTCCGGGATAGTGCATTCCATTATAAAGTCTGCTATCTGGGCTTTTATCGTCGGCCGAGGTCGATAGTTGATGTCGAATTTCGTGAGCTCGACCGCCCATTTCGCTATCCTTCTGGAAGCATTCGCTCGATGCAGAACTGTCTTAATCGGCTGGTCGGTGAGCAGTGTTATGTGTGCCCTTGAAAGTAAGGTCGGAGCCTTTGGGCTGCAATCAACAAGGCTTAAGTTAGTTTCTCTAACTTAGTGTATCTGGTTTCGGCGTCTCTCAATACTCGACTTATGTAGTAGATCGGCCGTTGAATTTTTGCTTCTAACTTAATCAGAACTGCTGCAAGAGCCATAGGGGAGACCGCTAGGTACAGGAACAACTCCTTTCCAGGTTCGGGCTTTGCCAATAGCGGAGGTGAGCCGAGGTAGTTCTTTAATTCTTCGAACGCTTGCTGACATTCAGTGGTCCAACAGAAGTTTTTCGACTGCTTGAGAGTCTGAAAGAAAGATAGGCACCATTCGGCCGACCTTGAGACGAAGCGATTCAGAGCTGCTACTCTCCCAGTAAGGCGCTGAACTTTCTTTATTGACTTCGGGATAGTCATTTCCTAGATGGCACGAATCTTTTCCGGATTTGCTTCGATCCCGCACCCCGATACCATAAAGTCCAAGAATTTCTCTGAGGTTACTCCAAAAGCGCACTTGGTTGGGTTCAGCTTCATCTTGTATTTTCGGAGGGCGCTGAAGGTCTTCTCAAGGTCGGCGACGTGGTTCATTGAGGATTTGCTTTTTACAAGCATGTCGTCCATGTAGACCTCCATATTGCGGCCGATCTGCTCTTTGAAGATCTTGTTCACCAGCCGTTGATAGGTCGCCCCTGCATTTTTGAGGCCAAAATGCATGACCCTGTAATAATAAAGACCACGGTCAGTGATAAAAGCAGTCTTTTTTTCGTCCTCTGGTGCCATTTTGATTTGATTGTAGCCGAAGAATGCATCCATGAAAGTGAGAAGCTCGTGGCCCGAGGTTGCATCCACTAATTGGTCAATTCTGGACAGAGGGTAATTGTCCTTCGGGCAGGCTTTGTTCAGCTTTTTGAAGTCTATACACATCCTCCACTTGCCGTTCGTCTTCTTGACGAGAACCACATTGGAGACCCAGTTCGGATAGTTGACTTCTTTGATGAACCTGGCTTTCAGGAGTTTATCAACTTTCTCAACTATTGCCTTTTGCCTTTCTGGTGCATGACCTCGGATTTTTTCCTTCATCGGTCGATGTTTGGGATCAATAGCCAGACGGTGTTTCATGACTTCCGCATCAATCCCCGGCATGTCCGTCGGAATCCAAGCAAAAACATCCACTTCTTTTGTAGAAAATTGATGAGCTGTGTCCGTATCTCTTCTCCCAGATTGGAGCCGATCTTCACCACGTGCTCTTCATCCCCATCGTTCAAAGGAATTGAGACAAGATCTTCAATTGGCTTACCCCGTTCTTCAGCAAGGTCGTCGCAGGTGTCTAATTCATCAACCAGACAGGGGTCAGACAGACCATTTCTTTGTAAGGCTATGTTATAGTAGTGTCTTGCCAGGACTTGATCTCCTCTGACCTCTCCGACCCCTTGGCTTGTAGAAAATTTCAATTTTAAATGGTAGGTCGATACCACAACTCGGAGGGCGTTGAGGCCAGGTCGGCCGAGTATTGCGTTGTAGGCAGACGGCGCCCTTACTACCAGGAAATCCACTTGCACTCTAGATTGTTTCGGGTACCGACCTGCAACTAGGGTCAAAGTTATTACTCCTTCCACTGGCACAGCATCGTCAGTGAACCCTACCAATGGGGAGCTTATCGGCCCTAATCGATCATCCGGAATGGCTATTTTTGAGAATGCATCGTAAAACAAAATATCGGCCGAGCTTCCATTATCAACAAGAATGCGGCGTACATCATAGTCAGCAATATTTAAAGAAACTACAATTGCATCATTATGGGGGAATTGAATCTCCTGGGCATCTTCTTCAGTAAAGGTTATAGATTCTTCAGTCCTCTACCGTTTGGGCGGTCCGGTCGATCCATTGGCTGCTCCCTGTCGGGGTTCTCCAGAGATGGTGTTGATGATCCCGATTGGAGGTCGATCTTCAGGCTGTTCTTCCCTCCTTGGCGGCTCTAGTTGTGGTAGGGCTCTCGGCCGATCTTCCCTACCTTCAGACCGGCGTAGGATGAATCTGTTGAGCCGACCCCGTCTGATGAGCTTCTCGATCTCGTCTCGGAGCTGAATACACTTCTCCGTGTCGTGGCCGTGGTCACGATGATAGAGGCAGAACTTGTTAGGGTTGCGCTTTCCGGGATGGTGCGCATCCTTTCCGGCCTTGGCAGCTGCTCCCTGATCTCCATCAGCACTTGAGTTTTTGGAGTATTGAGAGGGGCGTAGCTGTGGAATCTTCCTAGGGGAGAGTTCCGTCAAACTCTGCAGTCTGGACTTCTCTGCCTACGAGTTCGGGGGGAGTTCGGACACGCTTGTATCCGGGAGGAGTTCGAGAACATGGTCGAGCTTCACTCGGTCCTTTTTCAGCTGCGGGCTTACCGGAGTCACCCGCCTGTCGCTCTTTCGCGGCCTCCTCGTCCTTCAGCTTGAAGGTTTCCTCTGTTCGGGCATATCCTTCGGCCCAAGTCAGCAAATCAGAGAAGTCCCTGGGATACTTCTTTTTAGGGAAAACAGAAGGTCATTCTTTTGAAGACCGCTTTTCAGGACGGCCATTGCAACTGATTGGTCCAAGCTCCGGACCTCCAATGCGGCGGCATTAAAACTGTTGACATAAGTTCGGATGGATTCTCCCTCTTTTTGCTTGATGTTGATGAAGGACTCCGAACCTCTCCGGAGATGTCGGTTGTTGACGAAATGAGCCGCAAACTAGTGACTCATTTGATCAAAGGAGAGGATAGTACCCGCTTCAGTATCGAGTACCAATTTCTTGTTGCTCTCTTTAAGGTAGATGGGAAAGCTCGGCAAGGATGTCGTCTGGTGCACCATGAAGCAGCATCATTGTCCGGAAGGCCTTCAGGTGGTCAATCGAATCTGAGGTCTCGTCGTAGCTCTCAAATTGGGGGAGCTTGAAGTTCGACGGGATCGGTTCCTGCATAATCCTTTGAGAAAAAGGAGGGTCAGTGCAGATATCCTCATCGTAAGCAGGGGAAGCATGGCGGAGCTCTTCGATCCGCTGGTTCATCTCTTGGAATCTTTGATCTAGGAGATCCTCACGAATCTCGAGGGTCTTCTGGCAGAACGGAGGTAGGGACCCTCCGGAGGTGGAATCGTGATCAGACAGAGGGCTCTCCGCCCTCTGCTTCCCTTTTCCGGGGGATACAGGGCGACTGGCCCAAGTGGGCTGCCCGTCATTGGCTTCTGGAACTCTGGCGATGCTCTTTCCAGCTGCATAGATGCCTGCGCCTGCTGCTGCATGGCCTGTACCGCTCGGTGAGCCCCTGACCTGCTGAACCAGCAGGTCGAACTGTTCCATACCGAATGCCGTTGTCGGAGGAGTCTGGAAACTGGAGACGAGGCCGGAGCTGGCGGATCTTGCTGAGATCTGGCCATGGAGGCCGTAAATCGTCTGGTGGATGCCTTTCGGGGAGGCATCAGGTTGGGATCTGGTCGGAGAAGAAGAAGAAGATGTCGAAGAAGATGACCGGAGACAGTCCTGTTGAGTACTCCTTTAAGAACAAGGGTCCTGCGAAGACATAGCCCCTTCCTCTAACGTTAATTTTGTTGGTGCAGAATTTCGTCGATGCCGGATGAAGCTGGAGTCGAGAGGATTATGGCCGCCGTCGGGACCTGCAAGGGAAGTCTAAACCGGAGTTGGGGGTGCTTTGGCAAGACCCTCCGACGCTCAAGTTAGTACTCTGCTTCAATAGAAATGGAGCACTCGAATGAGATTTTAGCAGAGTTTAGAGATAGTGCTTAGAGCTTAAAGGAGTATCTGGGGGGTCTCTTTTATAGACGGGAGAGCGTAACCGATTGACAGCGACGTCCGTAACTGCCTGGTAGTGGGCCGTTCGGGGCCACGTGGAGTTTGTTACGGAGAGTAGTGGTGTCCGTTGTCGTGATTTGCCGGAGAGTGGTGGGGCCACGTGGAGTTTGTTACAGGGAGTGGAGTGGTGTCCGTTGTCGCGACTTGTCGGGGTGTTCGGACTGGACGGCTGAAGCTCGGTTGGGACGTCTGGTGGAGCGGAATAGCTCTCTGTCTCAGCAATCTAAGAGAAGCACGGATGTTTCGAGGTTGCTGACGGGTTAACTGTTGTTGGGTGCCTTAAGCGTTGATGCTGCAGACGGAAGTCATCTGCTGTAGAAGCCCGGATGGAAACTTTCTGTTGGAGAAATTCGGCTGGAGTCCGATTGCTAGAGAAGTCCGTCTGGAATTTGTCTGATGTAGAAGCTTGTCTAAAGACTGTCCGCTGGAGAAGTCCGGTTGCATGAGAAATCCGACAGAAGATCGACCGATAGCAGAATTCGGAAGGCGCTATAGAAGAATGACCGATAGAAGAGTCCGAAAGGCATTGTGGAAGTTCGTCCGTTGGAGGAGTCTGGAGGAAATTTGTCCGTTGGAGGGGTCTGGTTGGCACTGTTGAAGTCCGGTTGGCACTGTTGAAGGTTGATGGCTGGAGAGGTACAGAAGACACCGGAGACAGTCGGTCACTGTAGAAATCTGGCTGCTGGAGCTCGTCCGTTGTAGAAGTTCGTTTGGAATCCAATTCTGTTGTAGAAGTTTGGACAGAGTCCGGTTCTTGTAGGAGTCCGGAAGGAGGCCGCTTACTGTAGAAGCTCGGATGGAGATCGGTTGCTGTAGAAGCCCGGATGGAGATCGCTTATTGTGGAAGCTCGGACGAAGTTCACTTACCGTAGAAACTCGGATGAAGTCCGCTTGCAATAGAAGTTCGGACGGAATTCGCTTACTGTAGAAGCTCGGATGAAATTCAGAAGGCGGTCGACCACTGTAGAAACTTGAATGGAGTCTGGTTAGTGTAGAAGTCCTGCTGCTGGAGGAGTCCGGACATTGATGAAGTCTGAAAGAAGCTCGGAGTAAAGTTGATCGTGACAGGAGGAAGTCTGGAAGAGATTCGGAGAGTAGTCGATCACTGTAGAAAATCGGCTGATAGTGAAGCCCAGAGAGCATTTGGAGTAGTCCGATAGACGACTGAAGGAGCTCATTATTGGAGAAGTCCGGAGGGTACGATAGGAGTTCGTTCGTTGGAGGAATCTGGAGGACACTGTGGAAGGTCGACTGCTGGAGGAGTCTGGATGGTACCGTGGAAGCTCGGACGGCCGGAGGAGTTCAGAAAGACGCCGCACAAGGTCGGAAGCTGGAAGAGTCTTAGGAGGATTGGCCTCTTACGAACTTCGGCTGGGATTATTTTATACCCAACAAGTATAAAATCAAAGATTTATAATCATGTTTAGAATGATTCAAGCTACTTAAATCTAACCTCGATTTTTTTTTGAAATTTTTAAAATTTAAAAATATTTTTATAATTATTTAAATAATAAAAAATATTATCAAATAAAAAATATAAAATCAATACTATATTTTAATTAATTTAGAATTATTATTTGAAGCATATAACATATTTTTTTGAATTTATGAGTTTTAAAATTATTATTGAATTTTTTTTGAATTTATATATAATATTTTTTAATCATTATTAAATTATCGTATTTTGTTATACTTGTAGAAATGAGTAAAAAGAAAGAATCAGAGCGGGACATTGGTTGGGATCATTGCGAGATGTTCTCGGCTCAGCGTCATTGGAAATGCAAATGATGCAACACAGTTCAAGGGAGGAGAGTTGACTAGGTTGAAGCAGCACTTGGTTGGTGGTTATCCTGATATATCCATGTGTCGGAAATATCCACAGGAGGTCCGACAGTTGATGAGAAAGCACTTCGTTGATTCGAAAGCAGCGAAGGAAAGAGCAAAACAGAAGAGGACGAAAGTGGACTATCGAGTTGCAGAACCACCTTCTTATCACTCTAAAGAGTCAGAGGAGGCTTCCGCTCCAGATGATGAGGAAGCACAGATTGAAACTACCATTCAAACGAGCTTGGATGATCAGTACAGGCAGGAGGAGATGTCTAGGTATAAAGAGCGATTTGGACCATCATGCTATGAATTGAGATCTGAATCAGTGATCGATGGGGAAGAATCCGAGTTCAGGAGGACTATCTCAGTCAGAGAGCCTGATGGTAAAGGGAGCAGATACAATTTTCATCTTTGTTGGGAGGTTTTGACAGTAGGAGGTCCTTCAGAGATATTCCAGTAGGAGTCACCATCTATGATTTGTATCAACATGTTTTTTTTAGCAAGGATTCAAAGCAATAGAGGATTGATATTATGGTGAAAAAGAATAATAAGAAGGATATGTGGCGAGCTATTGGATCATGGTTTTATTTCAGTTATATTCCAGTAAATGCAGCAGACAATCTTTACTATCGATTTGCCATTTCAGCCATAGAGGCTGTCGATCAGGGCGTAGATCCGTCAGGACCTAAAGACATCTATGGTCAGCTTCTTAACAGTAACAAGAAAAATATGCAGAGATGGATTACTTCTTACGAGAATAAATGGTATATATAGGACTGACAGTGATGTGTGATGTGTGATGGTTGGATTGGTCCTACTAGATGGAGCATCATTAATTTTTTGACATACTGTGATGGAAAATTTTTTTTTCACAAATCAATTGATGCTTCAGATAAGATGCACGATACCGCATATATCCTTGGTCTGATAGAAGAGGTGATTGATTCAGTGGGTGAGCAGTATGTCGTGCAAATTATCACAGATAATGGGCCACAATATAAGACTGTCGGAGAGTTGTTGATGGAGCAGCGACCGCAGATATACTGGACCTCATATGCTGCACATTGTATTGATCTTATATTGATGGATATTGGAAAGATTCGTAGGGTGTAGCAGGTAGTGGAGATTGTTCAGGCTATTACTAGATTTATCTACAATCACACATGGGTCCTTTCATTGATGTGGACGTATACTGGGAGGAGATCTTGAGATCGGATGTCATATGATTTGCTATCAACTACGTAGCATTTGATAGTCTTCTTCAGAAGAAAGCAGTCTTACGTCAGATGTTTGTCAGTGCCGAGTGGCAGGAGAGCAGATATGCGAGGGTCGGCATTAATGGAAGTCATGTGGAGAATTTGATGATGAGTCAGTCATTCTGACGGCGAATTGAGAAGATAGTGAAGGTTATTAAGCCATTATATGAGGTGTTTCACGTCGTGAATAGTGAAAGATACCTCCAGATGGGCTTCTTATATTACATAATGGAGAGGGCAAAAAACAGATCAGTGAGAATGATCCGAAGCATGCTCAAAAATTCGTTAACATTATTGAGCATCGTTGGAACTATCAGATGGGTAGTGATTTGTATCTAGCCAGTAAGTACGAATTCAAAAATACTTTAAAATATTTTTTTTTCTTATACTTATAAAAATATATTTAATCAATTATTGAATTTATCTGCAGTTTACTATTTGAATCCGAGATTTCAGTATATCATTTTTGGGTTAGATATGGATAACGAGCTTCTTGCTGCTCTTCGTAATGTGATATATAAGATGGATCTGATCCAGGAATCGCATCTTTGTGTCTGCAAAAGGTATGCTAGTTTAAAACAGAGGTGATTATTCAACTGAATTCGATCTGTACTTAACGATATATTTATAAATTTAATAAATATATTTTTTTACAGTTGAAATAGTTTAGAGAGGGATCAGACAGCTTTGGAGTTCCATCAGCTGTCGTAAGCAAAAAGAAGATGAATCCAAATAAATTATATATCAATAATTAGCAGTATAGATTGACATCATATGCCTAATAATATTATGAAATTTGATATGTAATTTTGCTTTTGCAGCTGAATGGTGGATTTATTTTGGAATATCCGCAGAATATTTGAGAGGTGTGGCTGTCCGCATTTTTTTCAGACGGTCTCTATTAGTGGCTGTGAGCGCAATTGATCGATTTCGTCCTTATCCGCAGCAAACAGAAAAATCGTCTAACACAAAAGCATCTCAATGATCTTATATATGTTCGCTATAATTTGAGATTGAGACTAAAATGCATTTAGGAGGAAGTACAATTGAAGCACACTAATCCAGCACTAGATGATTATGCTGACGAGGACGACGATCTGATCATCGGATGGTTTGCAGGTCAGTAGCAGGAGCTAGAGCTTGATGAGTCGAGATCCCCTCCACGACCAGTCAGTGTGGTAGCTAGGGAGATCCAGGTGGATCCAAGGCAATGGGCATAAAAAAATATTCCACATAAGATTCGAGCTGATCAGTCATAGCTTGAGAGGACACGGAGAACTCATTCATCACATGACTCGATATTCGATACATCTTCGCAGAGGTTTGAGTGAAAAATATTGAGACAAGATCGGCAGTCAGCAACAAGACATCCATCCTTCTCATCACAGAAAACTCAATCACAGAGGGGCAAAGGGGGAAGAAAAGACAGTTGCGCGTGCACCTCGAGAGTACAAGAGCTATCTGGCTCAGATTTGGAGATCAGAGAGTGATGATGGTACTAGTAGTAGTAGTCATGGATATGATGATCTAGAAGGAACTGGAGGACAAGAGACCACTGTTTATGAGACAGCTGCAAGGTGATATTCGATTCACTGGTGAGTCCTAGTTTATACATGTCACACAAGATTGGGACCATAGTGGACGAGTCGGTAGAGACCATGGGGAGCCGATTTCATATAAATGACGGGCTCCTAGAGATCGTCCAGCACACGATGCAGCTACAGACGATTTTGCACGTGGAGTAGGATCCATGGATGTATCTGGATCATCCTCGCATTATGAATCTTTTTACTCGTAGCCACCTTATGATTCATATGGATATGGTGCATCCGAAGTATCGTCTTCTAGTGATTCCTACCCTATGCAGCTTGGAGCATCTTACGGATCAAACTTTGCTACCGACATATTTGGATGGGCTCCTTCACAGTCATACCATCATCTCGAGGATACTTCTCAGAGTCAAAGTTTGAGTGAGAGATGTGAGATGTCTTACAATCCAGAGAGAATACTTTATGGGATGAATATTCAGGAGTACAGTCTTCCTGGTTAGAGGGATTGATTGATGTTCCTTTAGACTATGCCAATGATCCAGATATTTACGAGCATCACAGATACTTGATGAGATATTAAATGCAGAACAGATCTCAAGATTAGTATATCATTTTTTGTGCTTTGTATTTTAAAAATTTACATATATTTTGATACATATTTATACATTTTCTTTTTAATTTTAGGATGATAGAGTTGTAATATAATGTAAATAAATATGTATTTGAAATTTTGGATCAAGATTCTTTGTATCGCTATCGAACTCAAAAATTGAATCTAAATATGTCAATAATATGCAATATAATATAATTTTGGGGTTATAATTATGAAATAATAACTTGGAGATCCAGAAAAAAAGAAACAAAACAAAAAAAAAAGTACCGGTATCGAACTGGTATAGTGGAACGTACCGTATGTCGGTACAGTATCGGTACCATATCGTACCATATCGGCCTGGCGTCGGTACGAGTACCGGTGCCGGTACAGCGGACCTTGGTCGGTATAATATGGTTGGTGCACAATGTTATGCAACCCATGCCAAGATAGGCTTCTACCACATTTTCTTACTCTTGGCCATGGTATTGCTTGAAACTGGGCGGTGCAAGACAGTTCCGCTTGGTTAACTGAACCTCGATACCTTATGGTATGATACAATATGGAGCATTATGGCAGACCTTGGAAAATACATAAATTAAGGTAGAAGGATAATAAAATCAATGGATCACATAAGTCCATTTATTCTGGAATCCCAAATTTCTGAGATACCAGAAATTAACTTTTCAATTAGATTTTGGTTTCCCAGAAGGTTTGGGGTCGGGGGGATTGGTTATGCCAATTCCTCAATCTTTTTTCTTCTGTTTCCTTGTTGAGCAAGTTCTGCCCATTTGTCAGATTACATGGATAGGGTGATTGGGCATCCAAATAGAGGCCCTAAATTACGTTATGTAATAGAAATAACTCATCATCATCATCATGATCATGATCATCATCATTATTATTATGGTAGATGATATCCATAAGCTTTATTAATATTGGAAACGCTAACCCTGTATTATTCTTCAGAATTTTCAGGCTACCATACTGCTCTTGATACCTATGACTGGATGGAAAAACATGGAGATCCGATGTTTCATCGTCATGTAGCTAGTAAGTTTTCCATATTCTTATATACATTTGCTGCTATGAGACGTGTTTCACATGCATGTGGAGATGCTGGTGTCTTAGGGGCCTTTTGGATTTTTGGAGAGACTGTCTGTGGAATAATCCATATATGGTTGTTTTCTAGGAAAAGTTAACTCTGAGGGGAGAGAAGTTTTACTGATATTAGAAATTTGGATTCATAAAATCCCAAAATAATTGGGTCACCATGAATCACCTTCTAAATGGAGCTTGGTATCGTGATATTTTGGAAATGTACCAGTGAGAATGTGAGATGCTTCCCTGATCTGAATGAAATTCTTCTCGTAAATTGCTGCTCATCCAAACAAGCTTATCGAAAGAGGATTCAAATCAGTAAGCTACAAGGCTTTTGCTTCAGATAGAAAAGAAGAAATACGTTAGAAAAAAATTGAGAGCTTAAAAATTCAGCCATTCTGCTACCCTGAAATTTCTGGATACTACCTGAGGGGTGATTGTATTATCCTCTGACACAGCTCCAACTAAATCACTAATATCTGGCCATTGGCAATTTTCTGCAATAAGTTGGATGTTCTTGCGGTATTTGCATGCTGGGGTATCTAAACACCTTTGGAACATTGTTCTTTCTATGATTCTTATATAAGCTATTCTTAACAAATAATTGTCGGTACCAAATAATATTTTATAATTTACAACTTGTTCCTGCCATTTACAATTTTCTCCTAATGTTGACATCTGGAGACCATTTGGTTTATTAGATCTGTTATGGGAGTTAGTTGAGTCAAAAGATTGATGTCATATGCAAGTAAAAATCCTAACAATTGCAGCTGAGAGCTACAATTTCAGCTGGTTGCATAACTCCTAAAGGCTCTTTATATAATTTTCTGTGCTGATTTCATTTGTTTTCTAAGTCAGTTATGAAGCATGGTATGTCTATATGGTGTAAATCCATATTTATTGCAGTCTGCTGACCTAATCATGTATGCTGCTCCAGTTGCTGAAATTTGGGGACTTTTAGGTCTTCACTTAGCAGATGATCCAGTCCTACCCTTTGATTATCTCTCTTACGCTGCTCGGTTGCAGGTAAAAATAGCTACTTCACCCAGTTCTCATCAGAAGTTTCCTTCTAAGTTTTACTGATTCACTTTTCTTTTTACATTTTAATTGAAACAACATCTGTTCTTGTTGTATGGTTCTAATAACTGAGTTTAACTTTGTAAGTCCAGAGGAATCATATTGTGCAAGTCCAGAGGAATCATATTGTGATAGTTTTAATCATAAATTGGTCCTTTTTTTTGGCTTGGTTGATTATTAGTAGATGTGGTTATCCCTGGATGCAATGGTTGGAGTCTAGCCAGAGAGCTGAATTGTTTGTTAGGGAAAAACAAGTATGTCAATAATATCTGCATGTTCTAGATGTTGTTTTAATAATAAGTTGATAATGCTTTCTTAACTTTTGCATATAAGCCTGTCCGTATGTTGTTGAACTTGAATTGCTAATGATGGAGTCATGTCATAAGTTGTACTTGAAAGTTTTTAAAATATGATATTTTTATGCTTATGAACCAATAATTGGTATATCCATAGGCTTTTTATTGCTCTTAAGCTGTTAGCCATATAATATATTAAACGAAAGCTTGTCTCTGTGTTACTAGGTTTTCCATGTGGAAGAGGCATTTGCAGTTAGTTTTGTGAGAATTGGATCTACATAACTAAAAGATGAATGTTCTTTTTACTTTCTACAGGAACATACAAATGAATTAAGTGCCTTTCTGAATGGCGGGGAATTTCTACAGCCTGTAAATGCATCCATTCGTGAACTCACTGTTGCAGCCAATGAAGCTTCAGAGGAAGGAAAGGTCGGTGGTGAAACTTGCCATCAGATTTGATCTTTGCATATTGTTCCATTTTTCTTCTTTCTTAATTCTACTGATATCAATATTTTAATTGGTAAGTGTTGAACATCATAAGGGTAAACTTCTGGGAATAAATTTCGTTTCTTCCCTCAAATCATCCTAATTTACTGCTAAAAAAGGCATCTGATCCATCACTAACTAGAAGTTTACAAAACCAATTGGATTTACCATTTTGTTCCACTTTGTTCTTTGCCTTATTGGATTCTTTGCACAAAAAAAAAAAAAGAAATTGGACAATTTCTTTGTTTGCTTTTCTAAATAATCACCTGAAGGCCTACATTACCTAGAATGTATCAGCAGAAATGTTGACCTGAGAGCGCATTTATATGTTGTTTGTTTATATATTTGTTTGTTAAATGTTGGTGAAATTTTCTGCTGGAATTTAGAAGCCTTTTTGACCTATCCTGTCAAGGAGTGGCAGTCTTGTCCTGGCTCCTATTTAGATGGTTGGTACTTAAGAATTGGCAATTGGCAGGGCCAGCTAGAAGAGGGATTAAGAAGGCTTGCATGAATGAAGCAGCTTCTTCTTGATCCCTTGTAATGTACCCCTAATATTTTTTGTTCTTGAACAAGACAAACTGCCTCTTTACTATTTATTTATTTACTTATTAAGAATGATGCAACAGGTTGTCATAAATTTGCTAGCATTATACATCTCACTATTGGTTTATTCTCATCATTAGTTGACATTTTAAAAAAAAAAGCATATTTTTTGAAGAAATCTGATTCCTAGTAACCTTTCAGAACCCATTTATTGGGTTATCATCATTTAAGTAATCGCTATTTTACTTTCTTCTTTCAAAACATACAACAGAGGCTGCAAGAGCAAGAAACCATGGAGCATTTTGCTGCACTGAAGAGACGGGCTTTTAATGATCGCCTTATGCTTACAGAAAGAAGCTTCCTGGAAGCTGAGGGCCTTAAAAGGAGAGGGTGGTTTAAGCATCTGGTAAGTGTACTACACATGGAAATTTTGTGGTAGAACCTCTGGTAATTATAGTAGGCACCGTTATAGTTTTCTGGCACAGAAGTGTTAAAAGTCCAATAATGTGTTTTTTTCTCTTCACCGAAAAGCCTATTAGTCTGTTCAAAAGTTCCTGCCCGTTGACTTCTTAACTAGGACAAGGAAAAAAAATGTTCCACTAAACAGCACCCGAGGGTGTTAATGAGGCTTTTGTATTCACTTTTAGCTTATTTCTTTGCCTCAACATTCGAAAGCATCCTCTTGTTAGAATCTAAACATTGAGGACACGTGATGACTTGTTGACAAATTCAACTTGGGCTAAATACAATACTAGATGGACCAATGGAAAGAAATGAAATATATTAATGTTCTAAAATACTGTGCCACCTAAACCGCCTACGCGGGGCTGCTGAATGTTTCACATCAAGTTCTGAGTATGGAGGATGGAATCGATTTATAGATTGGTATTGCAAGTTGAGGAGTTGGAACACATAATGGACCTATTTTATCTTTCTTGATATGTTGTGTTTGTTTATGATTCTAACTTTTTTTAGCATTTTTATTTATTAGAGTTCAAAAATTTTATTTTTGGGGTGTCTTGGGCTTGGATGCCGATTTAAGCACTTGCCTAGCAACTAAGCATCAGGCAGACCCCTTGTCTTCCATTTATTGCCTAAACCTTTTAAACATTGAGATATTTTCATAAATCTGATGACTATTACATGCAGAAACAGAAAGGCATCACAAAATATCAAAATATCTAAAGGATGAATGGTCATGGTCAGAGTTTGTCGAACCACTCTGAATCAGGTGGTTCGGGGTATTATGCCAAATCAAACCAACGGCTAACAGGTGTGATTCGGACGTCTGATTCGGAACACTGGCGAAGACGAAGCAAGAGAGAATGAAAGAGAGGAAGAGAGGGAGGAGGGGGAGAGAAGGAAAAGAAAAGGTTGGTGGTGGACCACAAGGCCGTCAGAGAGCCGTTGAGGCCTCCTGGGTTCTCGTTTTTCTATGAGATGTGAGAAGAGAGAGAGAGGGGAAAGAAGAGAAGAGGAGGGAGTGGAAGGCGGTTAGGAGATTGTGGGACTGTCGTGGCTGTCGGACGGTCCAAAATAGCCCCACGGCCGTCGAGGATTTGAAACTGGTGTTCGCTCCTATTTCATTATATTTTTATAAAAAAGATATACAGGAAGCCAGCAAATTCATTGTCGACTTCATTGTATATCGTGTTTTTAAAAAAACACAGTGAAACAACGAACCTACGGCGGTCGCGAGGCTATTTTGGACTGTCCGACGGCCACGACAGCCACCCAACGGCTCTTCGATGGCCTCCCCGCTACCTTCTACTATCTCCTCTTCTCTTCCTTCCCCTTCGTCTCTCTCTCTCTCTTCTCGTATTTTCTCTCGCAGAGGACTACGGAGCCCGAAAGGCTTTGGCAGCCCTCCGACGGCCTCCGAGGCCCTCTTGTGGCCACCGCCGATGTCTCCGTCGGTCTCTCTTTCCTTCCCCCTCTCACTCTTCTCTTTTTCTCTTTTTCTCCCTTGTTCATTCCTCGTTCCCATGTCGGTTGGACTTGGTATGGTCTGGTACGGGGGCATATAGATTTGTACCACGGGATTTGGTTCTGAGTCAGCGATCCTTGGTGATGATTATAGAACCTGAAAAGCAGTTTTGGTAGAATTTTGATGATGTAGTGGTACTTGAGATGCCTTGTTCCATCTCCATTTTGGTGTGTAGGTATATTAAAGACTAAATGAAGTTTTATTAGAGTTTCATTCTTTTTTTTAAAAAAGGCAACATAAAGGGATTCTATATGATGCCATTTATTTGTTTAAACCAGAATCTTGAACAATATTTTGATCAGTGATTAAACAATATTTTGGTTGACTGTATTTTGATTATTGATCAAAACTGTGTTACAACTTGACTATGACACATGGCTTTTTAAGAGCCGCATGAGTGGCATACATGTAGAACAGCTACTTGTTAGAAGTTTTTCCTGGAGATAACTACCAATAAAAGTTAAATATGGGTATTTACCTACTAATATGCATACAAACCATCATTAGAGCACAGTTATTGCTGAAAATAACTGCCTGAAGGTGGCTTTTGGTAGAAATAATTATCTGAATTATTTATTAAAATAAGTATTGGAAGATAGGTTTCTACGGAAGAAACAGCCAATTAGTTTTATTATGAATGCTTGAGATCATCATTTGGCAGATGGACACAACCAACATAAGACATGATTTGAGATTTTTACATTAAAATGGGCTTCTAGACCTCTGAGTCCTCTTTTACTTTTTCATGTTTCTTCAATTAGTTGTAGGTTCTACATGCAATCTTTCATTATTTCAAGGTATGGTCTTGGATTCGTAACCATTTACATTTTCCAATTTTTCAATTATTGTATCTTTGGAATCCTTTTGACACTTTTTGGTTGTAATACTTTTGTTCTTCGATGGATGAAATCTGGAAAGCTTTCATGGTTTAAGCAACTGATGAATCCTTGATTTTAAACCATATGAAAGACCTTATGGAATGATGGAGTCAAATCATGGTAAACACTGGGAATCAAATCAAGGCTAGCATTATGTATGCATTCCTTATCACATGGCAAAATTTAAGTTGTTGTTGAGGTATATGAGAGGCCTTTTTACATCTCTAAACATTGATCATTTAATCATCAATAGCAAAGAAAAGATCATTTGATTTGAGAGAAGTAAAATATTGCAAAACTTCCGCATATTGGCTACTTTGTCATGAGCAATAACTTTTGAATGTAGTCATACAAAATATTTCTAGCATTATTTTAAATGGGGTGTATGTCCACATATGCCCCTTGACCACGTTGCGTTTCCTATATGCATTTATTATATGTCCTTGGATTGCATATGGGTCAATAAGGTGATCTACTTATCATTATGTGGTCGCGTACAAAGTTATTAAAGGCGCAAGACACACCGAAGCATAAAGGATGCCAGGAGTCTAGGCGCAAGGTGCAAGCACGCCCTTGAGCAAGGCGGTGCACATTTATTAAAAATAAGATGAAATATGCATAATATATAAAATTATATATTTTCAAACTACAATCAAATATCATTAATATTAAAATGCACACTCATTAAAGTTTTAACACAAAACACATAGCATACAAACATTCAAGCAAAATAGTGTTCACAGTAAGCACATAACAACAAAATAAAAATCACACTAACACAAGTATATAACTAAGTAGTCTAAAATTCTAGTTAAAAGTTCTAGCTAATCTCACAATAAACAAGCAGTACATGTAATCTCCTAGTAGACCTCCTCATCATCAATAATAAGATCATCTTGTTCTTCTTCATTAGACTTGTTATCTCCAATGTCTTGCTCTTCTTCTGAGTCCTCTTAACTCATTTGCAAGTTGTAATCTTGATGCTCTAGGCCTTGAGAATAAAGCCCCCCCTTTTGATGAAGTATTCACACTAATTCTTGTGTGATAGGTAGACTCATCAACTCCAGCAATCCTAGCAACAGCATCTCAAGTCAAATCATCATCATCATACACCAATTCAATATTATTATTAGAACCCCCATCGATTCTTCCCACCAACCATTTATTACTATCATCAATGTCCTTCAAAGAAATAGGGTCAATGGTATCACACCTATTATATCGGCGCCTCAAGACTCTATTGTATTTCACAAATACCAAATCATTTAAGTATTGTTGAGCAAGTCTATTCCTCTTTTTACCATGAAGCTGCAAGAATAAAAATATAAAATAATAAATAAAATTATTTGATAATATAACTACATCCAATCTAGAACCTCTTAAAGCTATCACACATAATAATAATAGAGTTAGTATTTACATGTGAAAATACATTTCAATTTTTTTCACAACCACAAGCACTACAAGTGAGGCTAAGAACTCTTACTGCAAACTTTTGCAAATTTGGAGTTGAAGATCCATATGCAACCCACCACTCAGCTATTGATTAAACAAACATCAAAGTGCTTTTAGATTACAAATATAAACAAGCATATAACTAAATTTATAAAGCAAAATAAACTAATTTATTTACTCGATGATTTTGTCTTCCTGCCTAACAGCCATTGGCATTCCAAAAAGGTTTTGAGCATTTCTATACTTTTAGCTCATTTGTAATCTTATCTTGCACTTCAACACTTGGAACTAGCCTTTGTATACACTTGTATAGGCCATCCATCACCTCTTCATCCTACTCAATATTGGAATTTTTATAAAAGAACTCAGGGTTTAAATAATGGTCAGCTGCTTGCAAAGGACAATGTAGTTGATATTCCCACCAAGCATCAATAATTTTAAAGACCTTGTACCTCTCTTCTCTATCACTGAAAGACTTGGTAAGAGTTTCTTTTGCCCTATCCATAGTCTCATAGATATATCCTATAGGAGGTTTTTTCTCCCCATCCACCAATCGAAGGATACAAACAAGAGTGCCAGACAACTTAAGGATATAAACAATGTTAGTCCAAAATATAGACATCAAAACAGTACTAACTGCTTTCTTGGCAACTGACTCTTTTGCCTAAGGCTTGGAGTTCTACTCTTCAGAATTGAACATCTTCCTCAAGTTGTTCTTTTGATTATGTATTAATTGAAAAGTGATAAAGGTAGTTGCAAATCTAGTTTTAGACGGCCTAAGCAGCTCTCTTTGTTTTGTAAAACTCTTCATCAAGTTCGTAATGTCTGTTTTGCTATAGATGTACCCATTCAAAAAAATTACCCTCTTCAATGTATTTTTAATTGTCGGAATTTCAGCAATATCCTCCAATATCAAGTCAATACAATGGGCAGCACATGGTGATCAATATAAATTTAGCCTCTTAGCCTCCAACAATCTCCCTGTTCAAAATTCAAAAATTTGAATATTAAATTACTATTGTACTAAACAATTTCTTAAAACTTGAAGATGGAAAAGTTTATTCAAATTGAATTCCACCTGTTAGAGGTATTGTTGGTCACCACTTGAATGACATTTGCTTCTCCAATTTGCTCTATGTCATCAAGCAATTTGAATAAGAGATTTCCACTCTTCATAATATGGGAAGCATCAACAGATTTGATGAATACCGGTCCTTTAGGATAGTTCACAAAAAAGTTGATTATGTCCTTCTTTGCAATCTCATCCTTCCAATCGTTAGACATAATCGAGCATCCATACCTTGCCCACTCTTCTTGGTGGCCCTTCATCAAATCTCCAGTATGCTCAACTTCTTTTTTTAACAAAGGGACTCTAACCGCATGATAATTTGGAGGTTTCATGCTAGGACCAAATTATCCAATTGCTTCAATTGCAGCAGCAAAGCTTGGATAATTCATGGTATTAAATGAAATGTCGGTATTATACATCCATCTAGCCAACTCTTTGCAGGCCTTGTCTCTTAATTCTTTTTTTCAAACTTCATTGATTGTAGTTTATTTTTTTTTTGCCTTCTTTTCTACTATGAACAACCATTTTTGTATCAGGAGTAAAATACAAATCTACAGGACCCTTCTTTTTGGTTTCTTTGAGCTAGATGCCTTGGTACTAGCCATAGAACTTTCGTTTGTACCATCACTTCTTTTACTACGAGGACCAACTACCTGAATTTCATCTTCTTCATCAACACCATAGTTTTCCATATCATCAAAATTAGGCAACAAATTATCTTATTTTTTTTCCTCCGCTTTCCTTAATATATAATCTTTAATCTCTTCATGAATATGTGGTGGACATTTTTGGCAACCTTTGGCATTTCGAAATCCTCCAACTATATGCTGTTTTGTCCGACAAATCTCTTCTTTAGTCATTTTTCCACAAAAATTACAAACAATATCATTTTTGTTTTTGCCTGTTGGGTCAGCCAAATGTGTATATTTCCACGCTAGATCTTTTTTAGATGATCCATGGCTTTCGGAATCCATTTTAACCTCCTAAAATAGGTGCCAAACAATGATAACGAAATCAACACAACCCCCCCCCAAAAAAAAACTCTATTACATACACTGTGGATTGGTTATGTGATCCAAAAAAAAAGCCCAAAAAAAAAGAGAAGGGAGAATGTAACCCCAAAAAAAACGGTGTTGCTGTATTACAAACTTACAAAATCGAAAAAAAAAAGCCCAAAAAAGTTACTGTAGATGACAAAAAAAAAAAGGAACGTCGCCAACAAAAAAAAAAGATGGAACGATGAGCAGTGCAAAAAAGGTTACTGTAGATGGCAAAAACAAAAAGAACACCAAAAACAAAAGAACGGTGAGAAGAGGAAAGAAGAGAGAAAGAAAACAAAGAAAAAAAAGTGGAGCCGTACTGTTTGGTGGTGGCTTCGGTGGGTGGGGTCGTCGATCGGCGGCTGTGGGTCTTCGATTGGCGATCGTGGGTCCTCGGTTACATCAATCGACGAGTGGGTTCTCTTATCCGGTAGCTGAGGCGGTGCTCCGATGGTTGTGGGTCCTCGACCGACGACCGTGGGTCCTCGATTGCGTCAATCGACGAGTGGGCTCTCTTCTCTGGTGGCTGGGGTGGTGCTCCGATGGCTGTGGATCTTCGATCGGCGACTGTGGGCTATCCTTTTTTTCGTCGTCTCATTTTTTTTTCCTCTTTTGCGTCAAAGTTGAAGGGTCTGTCTGACTTCTCAAAAAGCCTTTGTCGCCCTTTTTTTTCCCTCCTGACTAAAGCGGTTGAAGCACGTCTCAGGTGCATCGTTAGAGCTTAGGTTAGGCGCGTGCCTCAAGCCCCTAGGCAGCGCCTCAAGCACCTAGGCGGTGCCTCAGCCATCTTGCCTTGCCTAAGGGGACAAGGGTTGTGGGGACCCTCCCCTCGAGCCTCTTATGTCTCAAGCGCGCTTTTAACAACTTTAACTCACGTATCCAGCTTGTTAGATTGTATGGCTGCATATGAGATTTGATTAGCATTGTGGGGCCACATATGTGGCTCATTCTTATTTGCATAGAAGATTCTAAATTTTGAACTTTCTGCAAAAGGGTATCCGTTTAATTGAAGGTATTCATGCTTGGATGGAAGCTCAGCATCAGCCTCATGGAAATCTTATGTTCCATGAGGAGGTTCTATCTTGTGAAAACACTCTTTAATGAAACTTGAACTTTAGCTGGTCGTGTCCAAGAAATCATTGGTTTCACTTGGACCGAAAATGCCAAACTTATTAATTTGTTCAATAACTACTTAGAGCTTACATAGTCCATGCTGGATTCATCGTATTCTAGGCCACAGCAATGAACCATTTTGAAGTGGCTTGTTTTGTACCTGGGAAACTTATGTATGAACAAGGATTGACTTCCACACCTAGATACTCTAGGTTGGGGGCTTGGTCTAGTTGTGAGAGTTATAGATATTTTCCATATTTTGTATTTAGAGTACTTCACTTTATTTTCTTTATTGTCCTATGATTGGATGATATTTATGATGTGCTTCTTGGTCTTAAGAATCTTGAAGATTTTTTTTTTCATTCATTGGCCATTTATGGAAAGGTAGAAATAAAATGACTACAATTTTGGGTATTCACTTAATTTTGCTAGGTATAGGTGCTTTTCTTCTTTTACTTAAGGATCTTTATTTTAGGGGTATATATGATACCTTGGGGGTGGTGTAAGAAAAATAACCAATTTAATATTTAGACCAAGTATTCATTTGGTTATTTACTTTTTAAGGAGAATGATTGTTAGCATGGATGATTTAGAAGATATAATTAGAGGACATATATGGTTAGGTTCTGTGTATTCTTGGCGAAATTTGGTATATCTTAACCAAAGCCTTTGCATGGGCTCTCCGTGCATTTGTATGGTCTGGAGAGTCAGTTTTGTCTTATAGTTGAGGTGCTTTATTTGTTTTAGATTTCATCACTTGTTTATATGGCTTAGTAATATTGCTTATTCTTGTAATTTTTATGGATCCATCAGGATAGAAGCCTTCCATATAGGAAATGTAATCTTGAATGCGGAAATAATCGTACCTCTAACTATTGTTGTTTAAGTCCAAACGAATCAATCTGTAATCATCTGCGACTTGCAACCACAAAAAAACCAATTCTGGATGCTCCTTGATGTTGTCGATCAGCATCTTGATTTTTCTAATCCTAATCTGAATATTGAAAGAATTGTGCCCTGCAAGCTAATCACATGAATGATGCGATGGGTTTTTTCTATAATATCTCTATACTCGTGTACATGACATTTATTACATATTAATAATATGAGGTATTATATTTCGTCATATGCTGTATTTTTATTTCACTATGACTTAATTAAGATTATGACGAATCCCATAGATTAGGACAATAATTTTAGGACCATGATGAGATCCTGCCAGTGAGACCTAAAATCATGATAGCCTCAGTTTTAAATATTTTCAGTTATAGGATCATCGAGTTGGAGATCGATGATACTGGTAAGACTGGCATGTCCTTTGTATGCTCGATGGAGAAGATTGATCTCACAATCACTTGTGTAGGAACACTAATACAAGGATGTGGGTGCTTATTAGAAGAATGAGTTCACTGAACTGATCCAGAGGGAGAATAGCTGATGGAGTCTTATTAGTATGTCAAAGATGGTTCTTTAGTGAGAGTGGGCAAGTGATTCTTAGATCTGAGATTACAACGATATCTTGTGTATATGGATCTGTACTTTAGTTCATACCCTAGCATGATTCTCTGAGACATATGTGGGATGCTCTGAGTATGGTGAAGTGTGCATGGAGATTGTGAGTGGTCAATAAGGAATTGATCACTTCTTGTAAGAGGAGAGAACATTCTATGTGAGCTTACAGGATAATGACTCAGTGAGTCTCTGGCCAGAGTAGGATGAATATTAGAAAGAGTTTCTAATGGTTCATCAACTGAGTCATCATCATTAGATCGAGATATATATGGATAGGTATTTGAGCTTGACATAATTTCATGCCCATAACCTGTCTGGGATGTGTGATCGAAGGATTGAATTGCATGGTAACTCATTATAGAAGGATATTTTGGTATTCTATCAAATTCCACATCTTCTGGATAGCCATGATACGTTGCCAGGCGTCAATCTTGACTTGTAGATTTTCATGAATTAAAGAGTTCAATTCAACAATTTAATTAGAAGAGTTCTAATTAATTGTAACACATGGATTGTTTAGTCTAGGACCTAATCAGATTAGGTTGACTCAAGCTTGGATTTATTGCTGGCTGGATATGGAATCCAATGGATCACACACAAAAGAGAATTGATCTTGGACTTTTGATTAGGCTTAAGAAGTCCTAAATCATTAAGGATTTGGTAGAAATCCTAATGGGTTTAGATCAAACATGCTAGCACGTAATTAAGTCCATGAATCCCCATCTATTAGAATTCCTAATTGGACTAGGAATTAGTTATGACAATTGGTTGGTGCCTAACTAACTCTCTCCCTCTCTTTCCTTTCTTACGAAGGAATCCTTGTTGGACAAGGATCCCTCCACACCCCCTATTCCACATGCCCAATGGTTGGGTGTTGGGTTTATGATGGAGTCCTTTTAGGACTCCAAGGATGACTCACATGGGACGCCCAAGAGTTGGGTTCCCATGTGGATACTTGTCTATAAAAGGGGCTGACGCCCAAGGGGTTTAGGGGCTGGTTTCCACATGCCTAAGAGAGAGGAAAAGAGAGAGAAGTCATAAGCCAAAGATTGGTGGCGCAAGGAGAAGAGGAAGAAAGGCATGTGCTGAATTCTTTAGAAGAAATTCAGCAAAAGTAGATTGGGAAAAATCTTTGATCAAGACTCGTGTGGATACTGTTGGAAGGCATACGCGTGTGTGCCTCAAGAGAGACCAATCAGTGATCAAAGCAAATTGATTAGAAAGTATATCAATTCCTCTTTCTCCTTTGATAGCTATATGTTTCATGTTTGGTTAGAATCATCAAGGTGATTATGGGATTGGGATTTGGATCACAAAGTGTTGATGCATGATTAAGATTTTAAAATCTATTTTTCGCTGCGTATCTGAATCTCAACAGTGGTATCAGAGCCATCCTTGATTGATTCAATTAAACGGCATATTATTGTTGTGGTATAGATTAGATTTAGTTCATCATATGTCATGTGCTAAAATTTCAGCATTGCTGATTTCCTGTATTGATCTCTGAAATAAAAAAATTTTGCTCATGATCAATTTTTATTATCAGAATCCACGAATTTAGAGCTTGTATGACAAGTTGGGGAACCTTCTAGCCATCTGAATTCGTTAAGGATTCACTGTGATTCGCATCAGATGCATACGGGAAAAGGCTGTAGCATGAGATGCTATCCCTTTCGCAATTGATTATGCACGACTGGCCACCCTCATAGTTAGATGAGCCATGGTGGGGTGTCCTAACATGCTATCTTATCTAAGAGGGATGGAGCTTCATTGATGGGGCGTCCCACAGTTCTATGTTGGGCATCCCACATGAATCATGAGAGAAAGGTGCAACAAGTCAGATTCAGGGTTTCATGAACTTTTCCTTGACTACAATTCATGATGCTAATTGGGTTAGTCTTTATGATTGTAGATCAACTCAAATACATGAGTTCTAATCAGATTAGCACTCTTAATTAATTAAGGGTTAATCAAGTTGTCATTGCCCTAATTTGACTAGAGTTTGAGTCATGGTTGGCTAGATCTTGGAAACCCGATTTGATTGGATTTGTTTAAGATCTTGCTAATCTAATTCAAAAGGTGACATGAGATTGACTCATAATTAATGACATAGGTCGAGTTGAATCCATGTGATCTTGATTAGGTCAAGAGTTGAACCAAAATCAAGATTATTGGACCGAAGACACATGAAAAACCCTATATGGGTTTGAACCCATATTGAAATTACATAAACATATGTTTGAATGATATCACAATTGGAATAACATGATTTATTCTAATTCCATGCTTTACTCTTATACATTGCGTGGTGGATGGTTATGGACTAGAAGCACCCATAAGATGGATGTTTATGATATATGTATCTGTGATGGCTGATTGTATGAATGTATTTGCAATGGTTGTAAATTTTTTTAAATAGGGACGTGGAGTCCTTGATGTATTCATATAATTAGCTGTATCTTTTTTTTCTTCCAATGTATTTTTTCAACTACCGATCGGGATGTTTTATATGTTGATGTAAAAGTAAGGATAGGGAATTTGATTTGTAAATGGATAGAAAATGTTTCTTTATGTTTACGAATGAAGAAAGAAGATGAAGCACTTGTCAAAGTCTTCATGGAGATGAAGACAGGACTACTAGATGGATCAAGAGCTGAGGTGCATGAAGATCAACCATGAGATGGCTGATTTTGTGATGCACTTAGGATGAGATCCATAATTTATCCAAGTGGTTCGAATGGATTACATTAGGAAAGTCCATAACCATTCTGTTTTAATTTATGCTCTCTTATGTTGGTAGTTAGATGTATATACTGCCTATGATGGATATATACATGTTATGGATGTGCATGAGATCAAAAGTCCCTTATAAAAGATTATATTAAGTTTTAATGGCGAAAGTGTTAAAAACATTATCTATGTTTTCTTTCGTGCCAAGCTAATAGAGTATATTAAAAACTGTAGTGGATTTGTTGTGCTATCTATAAGACTCGTTATGGGGTTCGTATGATGTTGACTTAGTGTATAGTGATGTTTATGGCATAATTGAGTACGCTACCTTGTTGTGCGATCCATAAAAGGTAGTATTATTTAGATATGACCATATGGGAATGAAAGGTGTGACTTGACTAACATGTTGTAGCTTGTTGTGCTATCCACAATGCTACAAGTATTTTAGAGGCAAAAGAAAAATTGAAAGTTGTATGAGATGCAATTGGTAAGAGTTATTTATTCTTGAACTCATCGAAGTTTGTTTTTCTATCCATAAGATTTATACGAGGGATTGGGACCTCAACCCTATTAAGGAATCTAGCAACAGGATCTCTTGTTTTCTATACTAGTGCTATAGAATTCGTCAAATAAATGGAAAACACGATTAGACAAAAGATCTCATCTAATTGTGCATGTCATCATGAGTAGTTTGCTTATGATTTATTCTTGTTTTGTAGATTTAATCTGCATCATGGTATTGTCACTAACACTGTGTGGCATACTTGATGTCGATAAATTGATTGGATCAAATTATACGACTAGTTGAGGAACTTAAGAATAGTTCTCATCCTGGAGAAAGTCTTCTATATTCTTGATGCTCCTGATCCCAATCCTATTGGGAATGATGCTACTGAGGAAAAGGCCGTATATAAGATGTGACAGGATGATATTATAATTGTTAAGTGTATTATGTTGGCCTCCATGAACAATGAGTTGTAGAGGCAGCATGAGAGCATGGAACCGTAATCTATACTCAAGCTAAAGAGGTTATATGGAGAGCATAGTATAATTGCTAGATATGAGATATCGAAGCAGTAGTTCCGTGCGAGGATGAGCGAGGGCACATTCGTATAGACCCATATGCTCAAAATGATTGACTTGATCATTCGATTGGATTAATTGGGTTTTGTAATGAATGGAGAGCTTAGCCAGGATTTGATCCTGCAATCATTACCTGATTCTTTTCCTCAGTTTGTCATTAATTTTTATATGAACAAACTGAACATTAGTCTACCAGAGCTGCTCAATATGTTGAAGATAGCTGAGGGCCACTTCAAGATTGAAAAGGCTCCTGTAATGCTAGTAGATGGCACTAAGAAAATTGGCAAGAAGGGTTCAAAAAAAAAAAATGATTGAGAAACAAACTGGTAAAAATATTAAAACTCTTCGATCTGATCGAGAGGATGAATACCTAACCTGTGAATTTCTTGATTATTTTAAAGAAAATAGACACCTCTTTATACACAATTAAATGGTGTCGCAGAAGGGAGGAATCACACTCTATTAGATATGGTGTGATCTATGATGTGGTTCATAAACCTTTCAATCTCATTCTGAAGCTATGCACTTGAAATAGCCGCATATGTTCTAAACAAATTACATTCAAAATCTGTTTCTAGCACTCTATATGAGATATGGAATGGAAAGAGGTCAAGTCTCAAATATTTAAAAGTATGGGGCTATTTGGTTTATGTGAAAAAAGTTGACGGACATAAGTTCAGTGCTAGATCGGAGAAGTATAGATTTATGGATTTTCCCAAGAAGAGTATAGGATACTACTATCATCTTCCTGAAAAAAAGATGTTTGTCAGTAGGCATGCCGCTTTCTTAGAAAAAGATTTTATCCGATAAGGAAGCAGTGGGAGAACGGTTAAACTTAGAGAAGTTCAAGACTCGCAATCTATTCCATAATAATTTGTAGAGAGTCCACATGATGTTCCTCAACCAGACGTGCCCTTTGATGAGGTACTATCACGACACACCTCTTCTCCAAAGGTCAAACAGTGCGTAATGTACCACTTAGATATGTGTTTGTTATTGAGAATAATAATGAGCCATACATCATTGAGAATGATGATTCTTTGACCCATTCGGAAGCTGTCATGAGTAATGACTCTGATAGATGACTTGAAGCCACAAAATCCGAAATGGACTCCATGTATATTAACCAAATATGGACTTTAGTTGATGCTCCTGAGAGTGTGATCCCAATAGGTTGCAAATGGATCTTCAAGAAGAAGATTGGAGTAGATGGTCAAGTAGAAATCTATAAGGTTAGATTGGTGGCAAAAGATTTCAAACAAAGAAAATGTGTTGACTATGAAGAGATCTTTTCACTGGTAGCAATGCTTAAGTCCGTTTGGATTTTGCTTGCTATAGCTGTATATTATGATTATGAGATCTAGTAGATGAATGTTAAGACGGTTTTTCTCAATGAAAATCTTGAGGAAGAAGTATATATGACTCAGTCAGAAAGGTTTGTCTTTAATGGGAGGGCAAACCAAGTGTGCAGACTAAAAAAATCTATTTATAGATTGAAGTAGGCATTGAGGAGTTGGAATATCCATTTTGATGAGACAGTCAAATCGTTTGATTTCATAAAAAATGTAGATGAATCATATGTGTATAAGAAGATTAGTGGGAGCACCATTTTCTTAGTTTTATATATAGATGACATACTGTTCATTGAAAATGATGTCTCGATGTTGCAATCGATCAAGATTTGGTTATCACGGAAGTTTTTCATGGACTTGGGTGAAGCATCCTACATGATATTAAGATCTATAGAGATAGATCTAAGAGGATGTTAGGTTTGTCTCAGTTTAGGTACAGTGTTGAAGAGGTTCAACATGGATGGGTGTAAAAAAAGTTACTTACCCATGAGTTACAGCATACATCTCTTTAAGAAGATGTCTCCTAAGACTTCTGAGGATAGAGAGAATGACCACTATCCCTTATGCTTCAGCAGTAGGATCTATTATATATGTTATGCTATGTATTAGGCCTGATGTGGCTTATACATTATGTATAACTAGTAGATTTCAGGTAGATCTAGGTGAGGATCATTAGAAAGTTGTGAAAAATATTCTCAAGTATTTGAGAAGGATGAGATATTTTTTTGATATTGAAGGATTAGATTTGAAACTGAAAGGTTATACTGATTCTAGTTATCAGTCTGATCCAGATAATAGCAAATCCATCTCAGGATATATTTTTACTCTGTATAGAGAAGCAGTGAGCTGAAAAAATTTCAAGTAGCAGACTGTTGCAGACTCAGTCACTAAGGCAGAGTACATTGTTGCAAGTAAAGCTGCTAAGGAAGTCATCTGGATGAAGAAGTTCATCACTGAGTTAGGTGGTTATAGAGATTGAACATCTCGTGCCATTTTATTGTGACAACACTGGGGTTGTTGCCTAGGCGAAGGAATCAAGGTCTCATTAGAAATCCAAGCATATCTTCAGATGCTTCCACCTCATTCGAAAGATTGCCGACAGACAAGATGTGATCTTAGAGCGAATCGATACAAAGAACAATATAGCAGATCTATTTACTAAGGTCTTGTCACAGTAATAGTTTGACTGCCATCTTGATTGTATGGGCATCAGATACTGAGGTGATTGGCTTTAGTGCAAGTGAGAGGTTGAAAGAATAGTGTCCTGCAAGCCAATTGTATGAATGTTGTGATAGAATTTTTCTGTAATATCTCCATACATGTACATGATATTTATTAAATATTAACAACATGAGACATTATATTTCGTCATATGCTATATATTTTATTTCACTTTGATTTAATTAAGATTATGATAAACTTCATACATTAAGACAATGATTTTAAGACGATGATGAGATCATGCTAGTGAGACTTGAACCATGATATATCTAGTTTTAAATGTTTCTAGTCGTAGGATCATCGAGTCGGAGATTGATGATACTGGTAAGATTGGCACATCCTTTGCATGCTCGGTGGAGAGGATGATTGATCTCACAATCACTTATATATGGACATTAATACAATGATGTGGGTGCTCATTAAAAGAATGAGTTCATTAAACTGATCCAGAGGGAGAACATTTGGAGCCTTACCAGCATGTCAAAGATGGTTCTTCAGTAGGAGTGGTGCAAGTGATCCTTAAATCTGAGATCATCATTGTACTTTGTGTATATGGATTTGTACTTTGGTTTATACCCTAGCATGACTCTTTGAAATATGTGTAGGATGTTTTGGGTATGGTGAAGTGTGCATGAAAATTGAGTGGTCAACAAGAAATTGGTCATTCCTAAGAGGAGAGAACATCCTATGTGATCTCACAGGATAATGACTCAGTGAGTCTCTAGTCAGAGCATAATAAATATTGGAAAGAATTTTTAATGGTTCATCAATCGAGTCGTCATCATTAAATCGAGATACATATGGATAGATATTTGGGCTTGACATGATTTCGTGCCCATAATCTATCTGGAATGTGTGATTGGAGGATTGAATTGCACGGTAACTCATCATGAAAGAGTATTTTGATATTCCATCAAATTTCACATCTTTCAGATAGTCATGACACATTGCTAGACATCAATCTTAACTTGTAGATTCTCATGAATTAAAAAATTTAATTCAATAATTTAATTAAAAGAGTTTTAATTAATTGTAACGTACGGACTGATTTAGTCTAAGACCTAATCAGATTAGGTTGACTCAAGTTCGGACCAACTGCTGGCTAGATGTAGAATCAATGGGTTACAAAAGGGAATTGGTCTTGCAGTTTTGATTAGGCTTAAGAAGTCCTAAATCAATAAAGATTTGGTAGAAATCCTAATGGGTTTAGGTCAAGCATGCTAGCACATGATTAAATCCATGAATTCTCATCTATTAGGATTCCTAATTGGATTAGGAATTAGTTATGACAATTGGTTGGCGCCTAACTAACTCTATCCCTCTCTTTTCTTTTTTATGAAGGAATCCTTGTTGGACAAGGATCCCTCCTTGCTCCCTATTCCATACGCCTAAGGGTTGGGCGTTGGGTTTATGATGTTGGGTTTATGATGGAGTCCTAAAAGGACTCCAAGGATGACTCACATGGGACGCCCGAGAGTTGGGGTCCCATATGGATACTTGTTTATAAAAGGGGCTGATGCCCAAGGGATTTAGGGGTTGGTTTTCCACATGTCTAAGAGCGAGGAAAAGAGAGAAGTCATAAGCCAAAGGTTGCTGGTGCAAGGAGAAGAGGAAGAAAGCGTGTGCTGAATTCTTCAGAAGAAATTCAGCAAAACTAGATTGGGGAAAGTCCTTGATCGAGACTCGTGTGGATCACAGTTAGAGGCTATACACGTGTGCCTCAAGGGAGACCAATCAGCAATAAAATCAAATTGATTAGAAGGTATATCAATTCGTTTTGCTCCTTTGATGGCTATATATTTCATGCTTGATTAGAATCATTAAGATGATTAAAGGATTGGAGTTTGGATCACATGTAATAAAGTGTTGATGCATGATTAAAATTTTAAAATCTATTTTTCACTGCGTATCCGAATCCTAACAAATATACCCGATGAAGAGGATCTCACAAGCTTTTGGATGAGTAAGGGACCAAGTTCGTAAAAATCTTTTTATAACGTGTCTCATCTATCAGAGGCAATATCTAAATCAGTTGCAAAGATTGAAAAATAGACGTTATCCACAATGATTGTATAGAGCTTAATTTTATCAAACCATCAAATATATCCCTATCACTTTATTGGAGGTTTATCTTTAGTCGGAGTTCCGATTAATTAAAACATGTAAAACAAATCCCGATGCGTGTTAGTGTGTGCCACATCTGGCTGGGTATAATCAGAGAAATCACAACGTTCTCCCACTTGGTCCAATCTAACACAAGCATCTTCGTTTTAATTATTCAGAATATTTCAAAAATCTTTAATGAAATTTTATCTGGATCTGATAATTGAAAACTGATATTGCCACATTTAAAAAACTTAATTCCTTCATAGGTTATATATTGTATATTTGATTACAAAATAATCATCATTGTGAATCGCGGTATCAAATGAATTATCAATCAACACACGACCTTTCATGTATCACAACACTAATGACATCTTATTATCAAGTTCTTCATGTGGAACTTTATTTTATGAATAGATGAAATCTTATATCTATTTTTTGGTCATCTTTATATCACATGATAAATAGCTGATCAGAATAAAATAAAATAAATTTTATCATAAAATCTAATGTGATGACGTTTTGTAGTGTCCAATACATATCATAAAATAAGCTGTATCCCATATGAACCATCTGATCCTCAAAATCTCAAGAATTAGTCCTTTAGTGGATTTATAATTATCAGCTTTTCTTTAATATGTTTCATAGATATTATATTCTTTATTTTTTCATGAAGAGCAAAATATTTGATACTTGTATGCCTGCAAGTGATTATTCTCTTTATATTGTTGGAGAATCTTACTGCAGAATTATCATAGTTTATCTTTATCGATCTGCTAATAAAATCAACAACTTTAAGTCTTATGATAAAATTTCGTAATCTTATAGCTTATGAGGAAGTCTCATATAGGCTACATACTCTGCTTTCATAGCGAATGCAGTGAGTAAAATCTTATTATCCATGATATAGCACCTCTTGTAAGTAGAAAGATATACTAGTAATAGATTTACTATTGTTGGGGTATCCAGCAAAGTGCGAATCTTAATAGCCTATTATTTTATGATGATCAGATCGTCTGTATGTGAGCATGTAAATTTTTATATCCTATAAGTAATAAATGATTATTTTTGCAGTTTTCCTATACTCCATTTCTACATCATGTAAAGTGTCCAAGCATTGATACAGCATAAGCAATGATTGGATCCATATAAACATGTGTATAGACTCCTAACATCAGAAGTATAGTTTATGAACCTTATTTCCTCTATCTTTATCTTAATTTTTGGATATTGTGCTTTATTAAACTTATCACTCTTTACAATATGAGCACATCCAGAGGAATATTTTTTCTTTCCAAATTTTTTATACTACAAAGATGTAAATTCTTTAAAATAGTCCAACTAGCTCTAAGGATCTATTTTTATGAATTACAATGTTGATAACATAAGCGGCTTCCTTCATATCTTACATCTCAAAATCTTAGGATGAAAACTGTTTGGTTTCCTTAAGTGGACTAAAATTACTATTAGCAAGTAGAATATTATCATATAATATTAAAATTATGAATTTACTCCCACTGACCTTCGGATACCATGGTGTGGAAGCCTGTTTAAGTCCATAACTAGATTTTTTTAATCTACAAACCATAAGCACTTGTCCACTAACCAAAAAAATTGGATTGTTTCATGTAGACCCTGTCCTCTAGATTACTATTAAGGAAGGTCATTTTCACATCCATCCAATGTAGCAAGGCCATGACAATTCTAAAAGAAGAATAGTCAATGTCTTTCTTTTATGTAAACCTTTTTGCCACAAGTTTGACTTTATATTGTTCAATCTTATCATTAGGATTTTTTTTGGTCATGTAGATCCATTTGTGTAACCTATTGGTCGCACCCTATAGGTAGGCCAAATTATTCCTAGATATGGTTGTTATTTATAGAGCCCAGCTCTTCCTTCTATGGCATCTAACCACTGTAAGAAGTTCTCACATTTTCATGGTTTGTAAGAATGTCTCAGAGTCATCAACCTTTTTATCCATATCTATCAAAATTTTCAGAGCTATCTTTTGATCTGCTTGTGACAGTGGTTAGATAGTTCATCGGTGATAGAAACCTCATGGAGTGAAATTTGATAAAGTGGTGATCCCTCCTGAATATTACCCCGACGAATAACAATAGAAATCATTATTTCGGTATGCTTTGTAAATCTAGTATTATCTCAAAGATAATGTCTTAAGGTTTTTCACTACCACTAAACATGCCAGCTTTTAGAATTCTAGCATTACTAGTTTCTACTATTTGCGGTTTATGAGATAGATAATAAAATCTATACTCTTTTGATCTCTCTGAATAACCAATGAAAAAAATATTAGTCGTTCTGAGATTAAATGCCTTATCTTGTGGGTTAAAAATTTTGGCCTCAACCGGATAACTCCATATACGCATATTCTAAAATAGATTTCTTATCAATCCATTACTTAAGAAGAGTCTTTGGAACTGCCTTAGTAGGAACCTTATTCAATGTATGCATAACTATCTTTATAGCCTCATCTCACAAAAAGATAGAGCAGAATAACTTATTATAGTCCGAACCATTTTTTTAAGCATTCTATTCCATCTTTTAGCTACATCATTTTGATTCGACGTACTTTGACATTATGTACTAGAATATAATGCTATGTTCCTTTAGAAATTTCGTTAATGGTTCTGATCTGTTCCATCTTTATATGTTTATCATAATACTCATCATCTCTATCAGATTTGACTACTTTGATCGTTTTTTCCTGATTATCTTTTTATCTCTATTTCAAATTTTCCTTAAAGGTCTCAGAGATATTAGCCTTATCAGACAAAAGTTATAGATACACATACTATGAATAGTCATTAATGAATGTGATGAAATACTATTCATCTATTACACAGGAAAAATATTTATATACAATAGTGTGAAAGATTTCTAAAGTTTCTTTAATCAACCTGGCATCCTTCTTAAATGTTTTGTTTTTATGTAGTCAATACATGATACAAAAATCAGAAGTTTAATGATCCTAAGATCTTATCCTTCACTAGCCTTATGGCTCTTTTTTCGGAGATATAACATACTCTTTGATGCCATAACATAGAAAAATCTTCTAAATGAAAACCTACTTCAGGATCTAAGATTATTCAGTAGCATCCAACTGTCTTAATAAGTGAACGTGCTTGATTTTCAATCAAAATAGATCGTTCACTTTTAGTCGGAAGCCCTCTTAATATGAAGCTCTTTAAGTTGTTGGCAATGTGCACAAATACACTAGAATTAATGCGCCAGGTAGAATTAGAAATATTTACTAAATTGAATTTAAAACACATACAAGAGTATACGGTATTTTTTTCTTTTATAGTCACTTTTCATATTTTATGCAGTTTAAGTTGGGTCCCTTTTTTTTGCAGAAGAAGTATTTGACAACTTTATTAATGACTTCATCTAATGCCACAATAAATATTTTTTCTTTTTGCCTTGGATATATCCTTTTCTTTATCTGTTTTCTATCAATTTGATGTGAAGCAAAGTTCACACTTTCCATTTTCTTCTCTCAATTTTTTCTCCACATGCACATATTTGGCCAGTAATTCACTAACTGTCCATTTCTTATTGTGTGTGCTATAGGAGATCTGAAAGAGATCATACTCTGATGAAAGAGAAATGAGAATAAAATAGACCAAAGGGTATCCATATGAAAATTTTAATATTAGATAATTGTACTGCAATATTCTTTATTTTCATAATATGCTCATGGATGTCGGCCTTTTGCTTTTTTAGAGCTTACTAATTTCTGCTCTACAACATCCAAGAAAATACATGCCTTATAATATGAAGGGATGAATTCCCTAATGTGCCATGTTAGATTTCTTATAGAGTAAAAGTGAGTCAATTAGATCGCTCACATTTCTCAAAAGTTCCTTAGTAAATTTTCATTCGTAAGTGGTGAAAATTTATTAACTCAAAGTATCAGATCAAGGTCCGCACATCCTAATATGTGCACTATTTTTTTTATCTCTATTCCAAGAAATTCAAACCATTAAAATTTTTTTTTTTCTATACTACTATCATTAATTATGGGAATTAATACTGCAAATAATACATGTTCACGCTATTATTAAATAATGAGACTAATTAAATTGTAATATGAAACAATCAATATTATTTCAGTAGTAAATTTTAACCTTTCTGTGGGTAGAAGTGCATCATGCATAGAATTTACTAATACTTTATTAATAAGACTAGCAAGATAGGTATCAAAAAATAGAAAATTTTCATATCTGTGTTTATGAAAAATCTTATCCTTAATACCCAAATTATCCTTTTATTTCAATTAAATTACAAAAATAATCGCTCTTTGTGGGTAAAGCTAATTATTTCTATAACGTAATTGCAATTCTATTCACACGCCATTACACTTTATTTGGTAGTCTTTATGTGGTTTTTACTATATGCAGGATGTTGTGGCTACTCCGGAACATAATAGACCTACTAACTTTATATGGCATTGAATACATCATCCTCAATATGTAGGTCTGCAATTTATTATTTCCATATAAACAAATCAAAAAGCACATAAATCAACCATATAATGCACAAAATTGCAATAAAACCATATAACAGGGATCTTATTATAATTATCAAAAAATCTTTATTTAATTAAGTTTATTACGGGGATTGAATAATAATCCTAGGGTCTTTATGTAATAAACTCTATTATAGAGATCAAAATGTAATTTTTAAGGATCTTTATGGAATTAATACTTTATCAGGGACTAAATTGCAAAAATCGCTCAACTAAATTAAATCAGTTTGGTTCAGTCAACTGAAAGGGCTTTATTGAATATATATTTTATCAGGGGCTTAAATGCAAAAGTTTCTTTTAGTAAATGGGTCCAATCGGATTTCAGATTTCGGGTTGGAACCCAAAATCTAAATCTGTTTTATCTTTTCTTCCTTGCTCTCCGTCTCTTTTTTCGATCACAGTCAAGTGGAGATGATAAACCCCATGGCCGACAATCCTTTGCCCGATGGTTCTCTGTCGGAGGCCCACCGACCTCTCCACCGTCGGTGACCTTTCGCCTGGATCTTCTTCCGGACCGGTGTTTATCGGTGATAGGCTGGTTTCTTAGGAGATCGGTGGAGCAGGGCCGAAACCAGCTCCTCCCCACCAAATCATGGTTGGCAGTTGTCGGATAACCCCAATCAACTGACCGCCAACCTCTTTGGGGATTGAAGACCCCTTTATGCCGCTGATGAGGGAGGGGAAACCCTTGGCTTGCCTAGATTCGGCAGTTCCAACTTCATTGCTGGCGATCTATTCCCTTTCATCCTTTTTTCAAAAGTTCCGATCGATGGCCGTTGGAAAAGATTGGATCGGCAGACGTTGCTGTCTCTCTAAGATCCCTTTATGCCAGTGATTGGGAGGATGGACCACCGGATTATTGAGATTTGGCGGTCCCTTCTTCAATCTCCCTTTCTTTATTATTTACAGTGGGTGGTCATCGAAAAACAGGGAACCAACGTGGTGGCCCGGCAGGGTCACTGTCGGTCCATACCAGATGGTTGTCAGCAACGCAGATCCGGCCATCTTCATTCGAGGGAAGGGAGGACAATTACGAAAGAACTTCTGTTCTTCCCGCTTTATTTATTTATTTATTCAATAAATCAAGCTCAAAAATAAATCATAGAATCTTTAAAATAAAATAAATAAATAAATAAAAATCTTGGATCCTTTATGGAATCTAGGTCATGGCTTCAATTGACCAGGATGGCCAGTTAGACCTATAGCCCTTTCCAACGAGGAAGAAATGGAGACCCTTTTGTTCTTCATTTTATTCATAAATAATAATTATATAATCTTTAATATGTCAGGAATAAATCTAAAATATAGCATATAAATTTTTTTATATTACTTCAAAATCATCAATCCATATGGATTGAATAAAATAGCATAGAGGTGGCTCTGATACCACTGAATGTAGGAAATGTAATCTTGAATGTGGGAATAATCGTACCTTTAGCTATTGTTGGTCAAGCCCAAACGGATCAATCTGTAATTATCTGCAACTTGCAACCATAAGAGAATCAATCCTGGATTCTCCTTGCTGTCGTCGAGCAGCGTCTTGATTTTTCAAACCCTAATTTGAGTATACTTGATGGGAAGGATCTCATAAGCTCTCGGACGAGTAGGAAAACAAGTCAGTATCTAAATCAGTCGCAAAGACCGTAAGATGTACGTTATTCACAATAGTTGTATAGAGCTCAATTTTATCAAACTATCAAATATATCCGTATCACTTTATTGGAGGTTTATCTTTAGTCAGAGTCCAGATTAATTAAAACATGTAAAACAAATTCTGATGCGTGTTAGCGTGGGCCATATCTGGATGGGTATAATAAAAGAAATCACAACATCCCAAGCTCAAACTATCCGTGAGAGACCAACATTTTAAAGCTAATGTAGGATTTGCTTAAGGACTATTGGTTAGGTCTATCTAATGTATTACATCAGAAAGATTAGTTTTGAAGGAGAAACTATGCATTTTTGGAATCTTCATACTTCCTAGTTACGACACCTAAGGGTTTTGATGGTTTGGACTTGAGAAGGCAGAAAAAGATATGCAATCTTGGCAAGAACGACATTTGATAGAATATGTGATCATGCTCCTTTAGGTTCTCTAAAATTTAGTGGGTGGTGTAGCTACCAAGATTTATGAAATAAATTATGTCTCTCCAGAAGCTGGTTAGGGACTTCTCATTTTGTTCTGGCTCATTCTTGGGCATGTGAAGACAGAGCTGTGCAAGCTGATGGCTAGGTTGGATGTGAATTTCAAGTAGAATAGACACAGATATAATTTATAATGTTTATATGATAATTATGTTATAAACTTAATAGTAGGCATTAATAGTTCGTTGTTATTGTTTTTAATATTATTATTCATCCATATCATCATCATTATTGTCATCATCATCATTAGTATGAGGTGGATTTGGGATACCTCAATTGAATTTGAGGTCAAATCTTATCAATTCTGACTGGATGATGGGGGGCTTGACACCGATGATCCAAGTCATTGGTGTGATCTGCTACTTTTAAACTTCCACCACACCAAAAATAATTTGCTTTGGAGATCTCAAGGATCTCTAGCCTACATATTGAGTGGTCAAAAAAGTGTTTTTTTGTGTTGTTTAAAGTATCCATTTCGAGCGCATGATGCATCGGCTAGGAGTTTCGAAATCATATGCTTTTTGGTATGTAAGTAGCCTAGAGGAGGTATTAGATCCTACCTAATGGCTTGGAGCCATTAGTGTCAGGCCTCCTCATTTGGTCAAGACTAATTGGATTTGACTTGAAATCTTGTCGGCTGAATTCTAGTTGACCTCTGTTGTTGTTTTCTCATCATGTTTATTGTATTTTACTGATCTTAAATAGGAAGAAAAACTAACCTCATATGTGCTTGCATATGCAGCCCATATACTGCATGTGCTATACAGTGTGCACATGAGTTGCCCTAACTGATGGAATTACAATTGGTTTGAAATTTTGAATCCAGAACCAAACGTCCCGAATGACCCAATCAAGATTAGGTTGGTTCAAGTTAGTTCTCAAAATACCAAAAGCCGCAAAATATTTCAGCAAATGAATTATTGCTTTTGTTTGAGGTAAACTAATAATAGAAGGTGAATCACAGAAAGCAATATGTAGTATACTCAAGGGCATCTTAGGACAACAATATCCAAAATATCCATAAATCTGGAAATATAACATGTTACAGACTATGACCATAATAAACAAATTATTTATTACGAAAAGTAATGGTTCACCAAAATGAAGAATTTATCAAAATTAACATTGCAGTAGATGATATCCAATTAATGTATTACTATAAATTAATTTTTTTTTATATATATGTGTTTGGGTCTTGGGGTGCAATTGAGTTGAGCTGCCCACGAGTTACTTGAGCACGACTTCAGTTTAAGCTTGACTCAATTCGATTATCATTGGGCTTGAGTCGAGCTCGAGGAGCAGGATATTCGGCTCGAAAGCTTATGAGCCTATTCGAATTTATATATATTTTTAATAATATTATTTATATTTATAATATATATATTAATATATACTATTAGTAGGCTAATTTTTGAATTCGAGCTTGAGTATGACTCAATCAATATTTGATTCGAGTTGAATCGACTTAAGTTTTGCTTTTTTTTTCATTGAGCCGAGGTCGAGTTTGGGACATTAAGGCTCAATCAATTTTGAGTCAAGTTTCAAATCTAAGTGTTTTGAATCTCGAATTTCTAGCTACTCCACTTGGCTCAGCTTGATTTCACCCTACACTGGGTCTTGATTGGTTCCATATTACCCAACTACTTAACCCAAACTGGAATAAATCCAATCAGGTTTCTAAAAATTTTAACCAAGACCTACCCATTCCTACTTTGTGCCTAAACCAAACCAACCCAACAAGGAAGGGTTTGTTTAGTCTTGGGTTGAGCCAAACACGTGTGGACCCCCATATGGTTCCTTTTTGACTACTGCAGCTGAATTTGAAAATAATGTTTTCTAGTGTATGTTATATTACAAATTTCCTTGAACTTTCAAACTAAGAAGGAACACCGGCGTTGCACATGTATGCCGGACTCAGTTTGTCATGTTTTCTAACCAATACAGTATACATTGTTACTGATCGTTGTGTAATGGAAGCTCGGTATGCTGGTTGAATGAATTGCTAAAAGTAGATAATTTGATTTTAGAATCATTTTCCTCGTTTGGTATTTACCTACCCTCGTCTCCTTAATTTGTTGAATGATTGTTGAGTATCTGTTTGAGAATGAAACATACATATAATTTCCTTGTTCATCATATTTTCGTGAATATCTTTTACAAAGTTAAAACCATTCTCTTTTAATTCAGTTCTGCTTTTAGTGCAGATATGCATGATGTTTTACCATCATACATTTGGTAGTTCTCAAGACCTGGTAACTAATTGTGACCACTGTCACAATGGCACGATCTCATCTTTTTGAGACTTATGACGATTATATTTACAGATCCATATATACATATATATACATATATGTATACATATATACATACATGTATACATATATGCATACATGTATGTATATATGTATACATATATACATGTATATATGTATGTATATATATACACATATATATGTATGTGTGTATATATACATATATATATGTATATATGTAGTTACAATGTTTATCATATTAAAAGAGCAGAGTTGTCGCTCGCTTGATGTAACACCTGCATTACTTGTTTGATGGTGGGCAGTTGTACTCGCCTCCAGAGGACTATGAAAGCAATGTTTCTTTCTTTCCCGGTATAGTTGATGCCATCGCTCAAGCCAGGAAGTTTGCTGAAGGAGAAGGGCAACTGGGGATTCAACATGAGATATGGAGAGTTGCTAGAGCTATTCAAAGGGCTGCCAGCGTTCTTAGAGGAGAGCTTACTTGAGGAGACAAGAAATAAAACTGGCGTACTTGTAATCTGTATAGAAGTTGCTTTCCTCCCCAAAGTTAAGGATGGAGATTGACGTTTTAACCCTAGAAAAAGATAATGTATATTATGTTTTCATAAAGTTTCTCCACTTTGATATTGACGTTTTAACCCTATAAAAAGATAATGTATATTATGTTTTCATAAAGTTTCTGCACTTTGATGTGTATCATGTCTGGGTAGTGCGTGCAAGCAATTGATTAAATTATGTCTGGGTACTCTTTGCATGCAAGTTGATTAAATTGTTCTCTGCTGTGTCAATAGCATGGGAGATCCTTGTTAACAATATAGATTCCTTGGATGAGGTCCAGAAGGAAGGCAGGGAAATGATTTTCCCCTGCCACCCGAGTGAAGAATATGTGAAATGGGAGTGGCAGTTAGCCAGTTTCTGACAGGCTCTGTTCAAGTTTAAATGTGATTATGGATGTTAGAGGTCCCGACGAAGTGACTCAATTGTACTATGCACTAATATGTGTAGTGACCTATGTAATAACTCGGCCTAGTTTGGCCCAAACTCATTGGGCTTGGCTGCCTTGCATGTGAGGGGCGAAGAGGAAGACTCTTCTGCTCCAATTTTGTTGGAGAATCAAAGCCTTAGGGCATGCCGGACTTCGGTGATGTGTTTATAAATCCTCTTTTCTTTAAGCATCGTGCTCAAAATCCCAATCAATTACTGGCAAGAGCTTGATTTCTCTTGGTTTTTGTCGAGCATCTCTTAATAAATTGCTGCTAATCTGTCATCGGAGATGAAGTAAGGATTTTCATTATTTTTTCTCTCTTCTCCGTTCCTAAGGCTTGGTTTTTCAGTAGGATTAGCATCGGGTCATCGCCAGCCACCGTTGTTGGACAACGCTATGCTCAAGCTATTGAGGGCTGCAGCCACTGGGGTTTATTGTCATTAGGGTTCGCTGTCGTGGGGGTGGTTGACTATGGTCCATCCCCTTCTTTTGTTTACCATAGAATGAAGCAAAGAGGAGAGAGAGAGAGGGAGAGAGAGAGAGAGAGGAGAAAAAGAAAAAAAAAATAATAATGGTCATACTCTTAACACTCTTATTCTCTCTCTTCTACATTTTCTCTCTCTAGATTCCTATAGACCAATGAAGGGTCCAGGTATATGGTAGGTTTGGGTCAATGCTTGGAGGCATCTTAGACCAAGTTGTGAGATCAAGGGTTCTTGATCTAACATCATATAACCATCTATCCTCACCTTCTCTAATTTTTCATTAGGGATCTTGGAAGTTCACAATTGTTTTGATGGTGACAACTTGCTCTATGGTTAAAAATTGCTTGGGCAAGATGGCATGTTCAGTCAAACACTTTATCCTTAGGTTCATAAATCGAGGAGCTAGTGTTTACTGTGCATAAGTCAGTTATCTGTAGAGGTAAGGATTCTTCAACATAATCATCTATATGATTATGAAATTATATATAAAGATGTACTTGCATGATTGTTGTATATTTTGCCATATACTGGTATGTATATTATGCTTTAATGAGTTGATGGTACATGATTTGTGATTAATTGATGCTTAATTATAGATCATATTGAATAAAAAAATCATGATTTAACATAATTGATGCGATATGGGCAACATCTAGATTAATCAGTCATACAAGAAACATGGTGTGTTTTGGATCAGTCTCAGGCTGAAATAAAGCACTTGTATTTGGCCTACCATGGGTTGGAAATGACTATGACTATTCTAATGCAATGAAATCAGATTATGACTTTAATATACTGGATGGGGCATGGTCATCATTTAGATCGATTTAATATGCAAGAAATTTGGTGTGTTTGCTGAGTCAACCCTGGGCTCGGGTGCAATATTGTATTTGGCCTACCTCAAGCTAGAGCGTGGTTATAATTAGTCTAAGTTGGAAAGACAAATTTAATTATTACATAATTTTAAGAATGAAAAAAAGAGGAGCATGTGGACTAGTCGGCTTTGTATGAAATATGACATATTAGTTGCAGGCTAAGATATAATTTTATGGTTGCTGGCATGGATGGAAGCATGATGTGTGGTTGGTCTATCAAGGACTGGAGTATAGTTATATCTAGTCTAATGCTGAAATAAAATGAAGATGATAAATTTGGACTAGCTGGCATGTGTGAAATATGATATTTATGATCTCAATTGTGGACTGAGTATAGTTGCTGGCCATGGACAAAAATGTGGTGTATATTTAGCTTGCCACGGATTGGAGCATAGATGGATCTAGTCCAGTGTCGAAATAATAATATTGTGAAGATCAGGACCTTATTATATATATATATATATGTGTGTGTGTGTGTTAAAAGATATTTCATATTTATGCTGGTGTAAGTGTGGAGGATTTTTATTGGGCTGTAAAGCTTACAACCTTATTTCTTTTGCTTTTTCAAAGTTGCAGGACATAGATAGTTTCATATGGGTTTAATCTAAAGTTCGAGTGATGGAGTCATCTTATAAGTCTTGTATGATCTCTGTAGCTTTGTTTTAAAATTCATGCTACCGTGCCGTGTGGTCGATTTAGATACTGAGTTCGAGGTGTGGCAACCTAAAAAATGTTTGAATTTTCAAAACAACTGCCATTTGGGGTAGTTACTCTTCTTGACGGTTGGGAGGCAGTCACAATTTTTTAAATACTAAACTATCGACCCAAGACTCCGCTACACTCATGGACATAGCGAGAGAATAACAGGGTGGCCACGGAAAGCTGTCGCTTATGGGCAAAGCAACCTTGCTCTCTTCAATGTGGCTATATGCTATGGTTGTTCTGAATGTTCCTATAATTAATGGGTTTGAGAAGGAATTGAGAGGGGCCATCCTGCACACAAATGAGCCTTACATTTTCTTACTTGGGAAGTGGTGTGATCTCCCAAACAAAGGGCAGGTTGGGCCTCCAATCACTTAGCATTGGGCAGCAGGCACTTATGTGCAAGCTAGCCGGCCAGCTGGTGCTTAATCTACAATATATGTCGGCAAAGGTACTAGCTGCTCAACATTAATTTTCTGGTCGGTGGTAAGCAGCCGTGGCATAGCTCTCATATTTGGAAAGATTAATAGTTTTGCTTCCCAAATTCAATTTCATTTCATTTAGCTTATGGGTGATGGCTCTCCTATTCTAGTAATGTAGGATCCATGGTGGTCTACAACTCATTGTGTATGGTTGGCTTGTGATGGCTTGATCCATTGGACCAACCCACCACTAAGTCAGCCGAAACGCTACCCAAATGGCAAAAAAAAAAAATAAAAAAGAGAAAGAATTGGAAGAAGACTCTCGATGAGCGTCTTCTTCTCTAGTGATTCGATATAGGAATTGAAGATCCGGGGCCACCAAAATCCTAACCCTCCGCTATATATTGGAAGCTCCCCTTCAACTTGATCTTTCATCACGAGCATGCCTCTTCTCTCTCTATTTTTTCTTGTTTCGTCGATTTCCTTAAACCCATGCCCATTGAAAATTGGAGCCGAAGAAGACATTGAAGCCATGGTAAGGTCTCAGTTTTCATCCTCTTTGGTTCCTCTTCTCTCCATGGCCCTAAATCACCATTGCCAGTTGAGAAACTCATAAAAAATTGATTAAGGAAGACCTTCGTCCACTTCCCCTTTTTTTGGGTCTCCTATTCCTCTTTTTTTTGATCACTGATGCCATCACCTCTTGATGGCAGAGTTTTTCCCGACATAGCTTCCCAGTGAAGTCATGGCTGCTACTAAACAACCATGGATTGAAAACCCAAGAACAGCCTAATTCTCCTATTTTGGGCCTTTTGCCCTTGACTTTCTTAATCGGCTGGTCTTGTTGCCGACCGTCCACCACTGCTCCACCACCATCGATCGCCTGCATTGCTGCTCGCCACTGGTCTTCCAAGCACCAGCCACCACCCACCTTCCCCTATTTGGCCAAAGAAAAGAAGAAGAAGAAAAACAACAAGAAGAAGAAAAGAAAAAAAGAAAAGAAAAAAAAGAAAAAAAAGAAAGAGAAGGGTTCTCTCTCTCTCTTATGTCTCTCTCTCCTCCTCTCTAGGGTTTCTCTCTCTATTCTCACTTTCTCTCTCATTTGATCTATGATCTTGGTATGAACTTGAGATAATTTTTTTAAAGAGATCCGAAATCACTTTGATATCCGTGCAGTATGTCAACCCCACCCCAGCCATTTCGAATATCTTTGAAATCCTGTTAATTACTCTTGGCCTTGATTCAATTCATATTTTATGATGCCTTGATCGAGTCGCTTAGATTTGATCCTTGGCTAGAAAGCCCTAAATTGCTCTGATACCCGAACAGCCTGTAAGACTAACCATCCAGTCAACAATCCTCTATCCTTATGATTTAATTCCATTGAATTCATCGAATAGAAATTGATCATATTTTGATATTTTAAATAGGATTATCTGATTCTTCTAATAAAGTTTGAAGATGTAGAACAAACGTAGTAAGTGGATCTTACATTTCTTATTTATTTTTTAATTATTATGCTTTCTATTTAAATAATCTATTGATGATGAAATCATATTTTTTATAAAATAAAGATCAGCATATGAGATATGAAAAAGTATATTTTATTATGGTAAGTGATTCTATGAATATATTTTATGAAAATGATATATTTATAAAATATAAATTTTATTATTTTTCTATCTACGTATATATATATTTTAAGAAAAAGATATAAAGATTTTAAAGACTTTCAGATAGCTATGAACAAATTTCTAAAATTAAGAAGGTTGACACACGAAGCTGGCACCTATAAGAAATATGGTCCAACCAACGAGGATAAAGTTGGTATATGAAATAAGAACTTTGTCGATTAAGAATACGAGCTCTGTCATGGATATAAAGTGACCATAGCATGAATATCTATAAATAAAATTTTGAAACATAATATGAACACATGACAAGAATGACTTACGACTCATATTTACAAAATATTCATGATTTATGTATGTATAATTGATTTATGATTTATTTTATTATATATTTTATGAGATATTTTATTTTATATTATTATAATTTTTAATATTATATTATCATAAAAAAACTTATGCCTGATCCAATAAGAAAGTGTTGGTGTTACTTATGGATTGTGTAGCTTATTACCTCTTTTTTTTTTTTTTTACAAAGGAATAAGGTTACGAAAAATGGAGGATCTAGGCTTAGGGGTCTGTGTAGCAAGCTTGAAAATTTTATAGCTGAAACTTCATTCATTAGATGATCATGGACTTATAGCTAATTATTTATAAATTTTGAGATATAGGTTTGATATTTGGTTTTGTATTTAGATATTCTAAACTAGTCTTAGTTTAATTATTTGATGAGTGATGGAATTAAATTTTTTATTATATTTTATTTGTGATGGATTTTAATTGATTATGATTTATTGACTTTGTGTTATCTTGGGATCCCTTGTAGCATGGTCATGTTATGTCCTGAATTTGAGGTATAATATTTTATGATACCAGAGCTGATCCAGCTTATAGTCTATATAAATTAGGAGATACTACAACATGGGTTCATTGGGGCTAACCACGAGCCCATCATGGTGTTTATGAATAGATGTATAGATTTGGACCCTTAGTCTAGCAAGGATGTCGGAGCTTTAGTGGGATGAGTATGCGAGGACTCGTGTGGGAGTATATTTAGTTTCATATCGGTTATTCACTGAAAAAATCTTAGATACTTATATAAAGTCAAAGAATTCAAATAATACCTTTCAGCTAGTCTTTTTGGGTGAGATCCTAATTGTTACAAATGATCGTTTTGGACTATATCGGCTTGTGGTCAATCCCATAGCCTATGTAAACTATGGGATACTATAGCACAGATTTATTGGATTGACCACGGGCCAATCATAGTGTTTATAAATAGATACATAGATTTGAATCCTTAGCCTGGAGAGGATGGTAGGGCTTAAACGGGGGAGTATGTGAGGACCCATATGGGTATGTAATCTAGTCCCACATCGATTATCGTTGTAAAGATCTTGGATACTTATACAGGATCAAAGAACTCAAATAAAACTTTCTAGCTAGTTTTTTTGGGTGAGGTCCTAAATTTTTACAAATGGTATCAGAGTCGATCCAGCCCATAGCCTATGTGGATTAGGGGTATTATAGTACAGATTCATTGAGATTAAAAATAGATTGATCGTGATGTTTATGAATGCATGTATGGATTTGGATCCTTAGTTTGACGAGAATGCTAGGATTTTAATGAGAGGAGTATGTGAGGACCGTGTGGGTGTATATTTGATCCCATATCAGTTGTTCACTAGAAAGATCTTGGATACTTATACAGGATCGAGGAACCTAAATAATATCTTTCGACTAGTCTTTTTTGGATGAGATCCTTGATTGTTACATGACATATCTTAATATGGAGGTGTGGAGCTCACCAATACTTAAGTGGCATAATTTGTTATTAATCATGATACAATGTGGAACTTGGACAGATTAGCCACTATTTTTTTTAGCTAATGTGATGATCAATCTAAGCTCAATCCCATTGTTGACAGGCTTGTGGGTTGATCAGCTTATTTGGAGGGCTTGTTTGGTTTGCAAAAAAAAAAATCTTTATTGGAATGCTTTTCCTAGGAAGTTGATTCCTAAGAATATAATATTTAGGAAAGTGATTTGGGTATATTTGATTGACCAGTAATGTATTCTAGAGTGTCTTATATTTGATTAAGAGTCTACTTTCAGAGGAAAGTTGTGTAAAATATTTATTATATCCTTAATCAAGAAAAAGACCTTATATTCATGGCTTTAAGGATACCTTTTGAAAAAAAAAAGATCCAAATTTCCTTCTCATGGGAAAACCAAAAATCCATATCTCACATGAGTTTTTTTGTTAGGTTCTGGTCATGTAGTGAAATATTATTTTTAAAAATTTTATCAAGTATAAAACTAGTTTTAACATTTAAAACCGCCAACTAGAATACAAACCTTAGAATCACCTTGCAGACTTCAAACAAACCAAAACAAGCATGCAATCGGGCAGAAGTTATACTTCCTGAAGATGATGGTCTGGTGACAAAATAGCCTCTATAAGATTCAAAAATAGAAGCTCTCCAATGGTGATCCATACGGAACAGATCAGGGTCATTTCCAACTGATGTAGTGCTACAGCTTTTCTTCATAAAAATACTGCCGGCTCTCCTTCTCAAGAAACGATTGCACCACCACTTGTACATTTTCGAATCCTCTACTAGGACCGCATCAAGACCTTTTCTCAAAAGAAACTCACCACCCAAATCTGGTTTAGAACTCCAGCACTTTGAAAAACTAAATCCTAGGACAAGCAACCCCTTGCTTTCCTTTTTGCACTCTTGTCTTTCTTTCTATTTTTTTCTCTCCTTTTTTTTCTTATCTTTTTCTCAGATTTTCAGTTTTTCCTCTCTTATCACATGCCTAAACACTAGGAAATCATGGCTTATCCCATATGAGGTGCCCCCTTTATATAAGGAATGGAGGGGTGCATGAGATACCCAAGGGGCACCAACTCTTGGTGCTCCAATTCTTTACGTGGAGATTTATTTCTCTGTATGATAATTTATGGCACAGAAGAGCCTTCAAATAGAAGGATGACTCCTCTTCTACACCCCATAATTTCCATAATTAAAGTGGCATGTAATAATTAAGGGAAGGCATGGAATATGAAGTAGGGTGGTTAAGAGACTTAATACAGAGGGACTCTTCCTTCTCATTAACGCCAAAAATAAATGAAGCGACATTTATTTCTTGGCACATGGAATGGCATGGAGGAATCATTATTTAGATGAAACACTTTCATCTGATAAGGTATTAAATCAAAGTTCAAACCTAATCTAATTAGGTTCAAGGCAACAGGTTAGGTTTAGCTCAAACACCTTTGAACTAACCTAATTGAAAACTTAGATTAACACAATATGCTAGCATATCAAATTAATCTATAAAATTTACAATAAATCTAATTTGATCATATCAAGATCAAATCTCAAAGTATGTGACCTATTGGGCTTCAAATCTAACTAGCATGGACTCAGACTCATGACCTAAATCAAATCGATTAGATTAGGTCAGTCTAATTATACCAATTAATCAGAACTCTTTCTAATTAATTTTTAATTTAAACTCTTTTAATTCTTATGAGTCTACAAGATCAGATTGACGTGTAGCAATATATCAGGACTATCAAAAAGATATAAAATTTGATAAAAATATCAAAAGTATCTTTCAGTAGTAAGTTATCATGCAATTCAATCCTTCGATCATACAATACTCCAGATGAGCTATGGGCTATTGGATATATACCCTAAGAGCCAGATTGGCTGGCACTTGTAAAATACTCTTAGGGTATAGTTTATAAATTGACTTTGATATTAATAAAATTGGATCATTTTCATTCATACTGTGTTTAATAATGTCTGTGAATCATCCATTGGATTAATTGATATAATAATATATTTTTTTAAAAATTAAAAATTTGAGATATATGTTATTATATTTAACTCATAAATTACTTCTAATCATAGGATCATCATGGAGATGATAATCGATTCGAAAGATTGGTGTATGATCACTTTCTTCAGATAGATGAGTCTTGAATCTATGGTATAGAGACACCGGAGCAAAAGTATAGGTACTTGTTAAGAATAAGGATACTGACGTGATCATTTATGAATAGTTACAAGAAAATCTACCTTCTCATCAGTGACATATTCATAGCTATGACTGTGTGTTTAGTTCTCTGACCTGAGGTGCATCGGTCATTCACCTTGAGGGTGCTGTAGTTTGACTACACCATAACTCGATCTTCAAGTCATATGGAGCCTTGAGGTATATGTTGACCGTAATATGTTCATTGTAGGATTTGGATTGTACCAAGATAGGATCTATCGACCTCAGTAGAAGAGTAGTTCTATGCAAATCATGAGATTGAGTCTATAAGCCCATGGTCATGGCTTTCACATAGAAAGGTATTTCTATTGAGTTTCACATTGGACTCGAATTGAATGATTCTATCATATAACAGTAATGAGGTTGACAAGTTAACCTTGACCTCGATCCTGTCAGGACTCAATAGAAAAATTGTATCATATGGTAACTGCACTTAGAGGTTCATCTCTTCAATTATGATGGCTGGCCACCATATTTTGCTAGATGTTACTGGTGGATTGTGAGAGCTCACTAGGATTATGATGAATTGATGATTCTTGATAGTTTTGAGTTGAAATTATTTCAATCCATTGAAAGATATTTTAATGATACTATGATAGAGATCATGATATATCTCACTACTAGATAGAATTGAACTTATGAGGTCACACAATAAGAGATTTAATTTTAGATTGATCCAATTAGACTTATGAAGTCACAATTAGAATAGAATTTGATAAATTTCTATTGGGTTTGGTACACCATACTAGCACATGGTTAAATCCAAATTTTTCTCTAGACTTGGTTCCTTATTTGATAAGATTTAAATTAAGTCAATAGCCTAATCTATTTGAGTTTAGGGGGCACCACATTGGGCACCTCAATGAGATTGGGTCAAGCCAAGTTAGTTGGCTTATTTCTCATTTTTTCTTCTTAAATCTATCCATACTGTTGAAAATTATGTCTTAAAGCCAATCATTTGATTATGCTAATTATAAATGTATATAAATTGATCATTAATAAAAGTTATTTAATTTTTTTCATCACAAGATTACATCTTCTAATGAACTCCTGTGTTGTGATGAAGTCCTTAAGACTACTTTGATTGATAAAGGAGGATTTATCACGGCCCTTAAACTGGTTCACGATTAAATGATATGCTATTACTAGGATGATAGAGATTATCAAGTGTAGGTTGTTATGTGCCATATGTATGTGGGAATAATTCAGTGTAGGGGTAAAATGGTAATTTTAAAATTTTTCAAAATTATGATTTTACAGCGAAAAAATATTAATTAATCTAATTAATTAACATAAATTTATCCTACACTAGGATCTAAATATGATATATAGCATGCATTCATTTAAATTTGAAATTCAAATTCGAATAGTAAACACTTTACTGTAATGTGTTCAGTGAAGCGAAAATTTAGTGCAGGGGCAAAATGATAATTTTAAAATTTTTTCAAAATTACTATTTTACAGTGAAATTATTAATTAATCTCATTAATTAATACTAATTAACCCTACACTAGGATCTAAATATGATACAACAGCATGCATTTAAATTTGAAATTCAAATTTGAATCAGTAAACGTTTTACAGTACTGTATTCAGAACACATCACCTTTTGCGGGTAGTCGATCACCGCAATCTGATCATCGTCGGGGGGGCTCTGATCGTCACATCATAGCTACACAAATGTCTGGCCTCTGCGGATCGTCCACACGAAGCTCCCGTCTGATCAGCTCCTCACGAATGCTAGTTCGTGGTTTCACCCTTTTGATGGCAGATGTTGATCGAACTCCTTCGATCGATGTGTGCTGACTTCTCGAATGCTCTGGATCATCTGCACAGTTGCTTGAGAGGCTGATGGATCTCTTCTTGAAATTTGGTGGACTCACGACACTCGTGGTACACCAATCTCACTTCCCGAACCCTAGGTAGAAACCCTAGGGTACACACCAAAAACCCTGCGCCCAATTTTCTCTCTTTTCTTTCTTTTTCTCTCGGAAGGTTTTGGACCTTCACCTTGTGTAGAAGCCTTCCTCACGCCCCAAAGTTTTTCTCCTAAAATTTCTACGCACGTCCCACCTTTCTCCTCTTTTTAAAACAACGTCGAACGTGTCTTATCCGCGTGAGAGGATAAAGACAAGAGGTTACACATTTGAATTCAAATCAAATTTGAATTCAAACGAAAACTAACTTATCCCTACTCTTTTGGACGTGAGAAGAGAAGGGGTGTGGCTCTTTGTGCGTGGAAAATGTTTCATGAGAAACCTTTTCTCGTGTAAGTAATGTGGCGCACAAAATGGATAAGGATGAAAGGGCAAGTGATAAGTTATCCATTCAAATTCAAACATGCTTTGAATTTGAATGGCTAACTAATTATTTTATCCATCCATATGGCGCACAAATGAGGGCGTGGGGAAGGGTTTTGCGTGAGAAAAATTTCACGAGAAGTTTCTTCTCGTGAATTCAAATGGGTGCAAGGAAGTTGGGTGTCGCAGGGAATTTAAAACAAGGTGGTTTGATTCAAATTGAGCCAACCTAGTTTAAAATAGGTTAAGCACAATTAGACCAGATTAAACCCAAAATAATTAGGCTTAATTAGGCTCAATAAAATCCTAATCAAATCAGGAATTAACTAAACCTAACCCCTGATCAAATCAGGGACTAAACCACCTTAACGATTAGGTCAACATTTAACCTAATCGGGTCAATCCAAACTGAATCCAATTCAATTTGGACTTGATCCAAAAATAATTACTCAATCAAATTGAGTTAATTAGTGATTAAATCACTAATTAAACCTCTCATAAATATTGAGTCCAAATTCGATGGGCAATCAGGCATCAGAGACCATCGATATGAAACCCTGATCAAAGAGTTCAAATTTCAAATTCAAAATTTGAAATTCAAAATTTTGACTCCGGTACCCAAAATGTGTGGAACTCATAATTAGAGAATCTTAATTCTCAATCATAGAGTCCCAGATAGATAAGACTCATAATCAGCCATCAGATCAGAAAGGAACCTCTAATGTGTGTGACCCCGCAGGTTCGAACCTAAACCGGTAGCACAGGAACCAATTCCTGTACTAATCGAAGTGACCATCTAGCAATGGTACCCGACGACTGGATAGGTCGAATAATCACAATCGCAACATTCAGAACCTACGTGAATATGGTTACCGTATAATTCATCCCTTTTGACCCCTGTGTTTAGGACGACTCAGGGTTAAACTGTCAACCCTGATGATATCATCCGAATCGTGCTCAACTCAATTAGTCCTGTGACTCCTCACTAGGACTACCCTGGCCAAAGTTTTGCTAAATTGAAACACGACTGTACACGGCTCCTAAACTGGAGTGGTTAATCCCATCTTGACACACGCACCGACAAGTCAAGTACTTGACTACACCCAGCAACCTTCCGTCACTGAATTAGAAATTCAGGTAGTCCAGTGCCTAAGTGCAGTGAGTTGCTTACAAGTCACCGTGGCGGTCTCAGGTCGGAGGGACATTTATACCCATATCCCATCGGAGAAAATCTTGACAGCAGAAATAGCTTCGGAGTTGGTCACGTTCAGTGCAGATGTACCATTACATCTCACCTGAATGCCATACCAGTGTCTCCACACTCTTTGGTTATGAGGACAACCAACCCATATGGCACACAACGACCTATGCTCGATAAACATTGTCATCCTTGGTAACAACGTATCATTTGGTCGCGAACATGTTTAAGGACTAAGTGACAAATCCTCCTTTGTCGAGTCTAAATAGTCCTAAGGACTTCACCACAACACAGGAGTTCATTAGAAGATGAAACATTTGTGATGAAAAAATACCAAAATAACTTTTATTTATTTATAATTCATGTACTAATACAAAAAGGAGCACAACCGTCAACAGGCTGACGATTGGCTTTGGGACACTATTCCCAACAATCTCCCACTTGGCCTAAAGCATATCGGTGCAGTATCTAATACCCATCTTCGACTTGTAGTCGTTGAACTCCTTCACCGCAATGGCTTTAGTGAATGGATCGGCCAGGTTCTCCTTCCCGTCGATCTTCTGAAGGTCGACGTCACCTCGATCCACGATCTCCCGGATGAGATGGTAGCGGTGCAGAATATGCTTCGTCCACTGGTGTGCCTTTGGTTCCTTCGCCTGAGCAATGGCTCCAGAGCTGTCGCAGTAGAGCAGAACTGGACCAACAAGGGAGGGTGCTACTCCGAGCTCGGTGATGAATTTCCTCAGCCACACCGCTTCTTTGGCAGCATCGATGCAGCAATATACTCTGCCTCGCATACTGAATCAGCCACAGTGTGCTGCTTGAAACTCTTCTAGCAGACAGCCCCACCATTAAGGGTAAAAATAAATCCAGACACACTCTTGCTATCATCGCGATCAGACTGGAAACTAGAGTCTGTAAACCCTATAAGTCTCAAGTCTGATTCACCATATATAAGCCACTGGTCCTTAGTATTTCTTAAATACTTCAGGATGATTTTAACAACCTTCCAGTGATTCTCTCCTGGATCAGATTGGTATCTACTCACTACCCCTAGTGAGTATGCCACATCTGGTCGTGTACATGTCATGGCGTACATGATAGATCCCACTGCCGAAGCATATGGAATCCTACCCATACACTCTCTCTTTTAAGGTGTTGTTGGACAATCCCTCTTCGAGAGAGAAATTCCATGGCCTATCGGTAGATAGCCTTTCTTGGAATTTTTCATGCTGAACCTTTTTAGCATAGTATCAATGTACGTGGACTGGGATAAGCCAAGCAACTTTTTGGATCTATCCCTATAGATCCTCATCCCTAGGATGTAGGAAGCTTCTCCCAGATCCTTCATGGAGAACTGTGACGATAGCCAAATCTTTATTCCCTGTAATGCAGGGACATCATTCTCGATTAAGAGAATGTCATCCACATACAACACAAGAAATACTACTACTGGACCATTAGCCCACTTATAAATGCAGGGCTCTTCTCCATTCTTAACGAAGCCATACGTTTTGATCGTCCTATCAAAATGTATGTTCCAACTCCGAGATGCCTGCTTAAGTCCATAAATGGCCCTCTGTAGCTTGCACACCTTAGACTCATCTGTGGATGTGAACCCTTCAGGTTGTATCATATACACCTCTTCGTCCAGCTCTCCATTTAGGAAAGCTGTCTTCACATCCATCTACCAGATTTCATAGTCCAGATGGGCGGCTATCGCAAGCATAATCCGAATGGATTTGAGCATTGCCACAGGAGAAAACGTCTCGTCATAGTCTATACCATAACGTTGACGATATCCCTTGACAACCAGACGGGCTTTATAGGTCTCCACCTTTCCGTCTGCGCCCCTCTTCCTTTTGAAGACCCACTTACACCCTATGGGTTTTACTCCTTCGGGTGGGTCAACCAATGTCCACACATCGTTGACCTTCATGGACTCCATTTCGGATTTCATGGCCTCTAGCCATTTCTCAGAGTCAGGTCTCTGCATTGCATCTATGTAGGTGATCGGATCCTCATCATTTTCATCAAGTTCGACAGGATCACCATCCCGGACCAAGAAACCATAGTATCTGTCCAGTTGATGTGGTACTCTACCAGACCGCCTTAAGGGTGCATAATCAATGGGCTCCGGATCTGATCTAATCAAATCCGGTTCAGGTTCAGTAATATGTGTCGGTTTGTCCACCTGTCGAACTTCGTCAAGTTCGACTTTAGAGGCAACAGTTCCTTAACTAAGGAACTCCTTTTCTCAAAAGATTGCCTTAAGGCTGACAAACACCTTTTGCTCATCAGCAAGGTAGAAATAATACCCTTTGGTCTCTTTTGGGTACCCTATAAAATTACACTTGTCAGACCTAGGTCCAAGCTTGTCTGTAATTAAACGTTTAACATAAGCCAGACACCCCCAAACCCTAAGGTACGAGAGTACTGGCTTACGTCCTATCCATATCTCATATGGCGTTTTGGCTACAGACTTACTCGGAACTCTATTTAGAAAGTAACAAGCTGATTCGAGCGCATATCCCCAGAGGAAGATCGGCAGACCAGCAAACCCCATCATGGATCGAACCATGTCTAACAGGATCCGATTCCTCCTTTCAGACACACCATTATGCTGTGGTGTTCCAGGAGGAGTCCACTGAGAGAGAATCCCATTCTCCCCTAGATACGTCAGAAACTCATTGGAAAGGTATTCACCTCCTCGATCAGATCGAAGAGTTTTAATATACTTCCCAGTTTGTTTTTCTACCTCATTTCGGAATAGTTTGAACATTTCAAATGATTCCGACTTATGCTTCATTAAATAGACATACCCATACCTAGATAGGTCGTCTGTGAAGGTTATGAAGTAGAAAAATCCACCTCTTGCACTTGAGCTCATGGGTCCACATACATCAGAATGTACCAGACCTAAGAGTTCACTGGCTTGCTCACCTTTTCCAGTAAAAGGTGACTTGGTCATTGTTGGTGCAAAAATCTGCTTGCGCCGGAGAAGCTGGAGTCGGGGAAGTCGCGGTCGCCGCCGGGACCTGCAAAGGAAGTCTAAACCGGAGGTGGGGTTGCTCCAGCAAGACCCTCCGACGCTCAAGTCAGTTCTCTGCCTCAACAAGAATGGAGTGCTCGAACGGAGAATTTAGCAGAGTTTTGAGATAAGAAATGAACTTAAAGAATAACGTATCTGGGTGCCCCTTTTATAGGCGGAGGAGGCAACGGATTGATGGCGACGTTTGTAACCGTCTGGTAGTGGGCCGCCCATGGTCAGGGAAATTGATTGCAAAGGATAGTGGAGTAGACGCGTGGCCATCACTGTGGCTTGCCACGTGGAATCTGTTACGCGAGGTGGAGCAGCGTCCGTTGTCGTGACTCGCCAGCAGATGGGAGAATCGTGTGGAATCCGTCGCAGGAGGTGGAGCAGGTTCGTGGCCGTTATTGCGGCCTGCCAGGGGGTAGTGGAGCTGTGCGGAATCCGCCACAAGAAGTGGAGCAGGGCGGCGATGGCTACTGCGGCCTATCAGGGAATGATGGAACTGCGCGGAGTCCGCCACAGGAAGTGGAGCAGGGTCGTGGGTGGAGCCCGACTTCTGGAGGAGTCCGGGCGGAACCCCCTCGGAGCTGACGTTGGGGGTGGAGCTCGGCTCTCGTGGGAGTTCGGGCGAAGTCTGCTTGCGGCTGCAGTCGTTGGCGTCGAGGACGTAGCCCGGCTCCCTTAAGAGCCCGGTCGGAGCTGTGCTGTAATTGATGTCGAAGGCGGAGCCCGGCTCCCGTAGGAGTCCGGGCGGAGCTGCGTTGCGGTTGATGTTGAGGGCGGAGAATGGCTCCCGTAGGAGTTCGGGCGGAGCTGTGCTGCAACCAAAGTTAGAGGTGAAGTCCGGCTCCCGTAGGAGTCCGGTCGGAGCTTACCCGCAATTGATGTCGGAGGCGGAGCCCGGCTCCCGTAGGAGTCCGGGCGGAGCTGCATTGCAGTTGATGTCGAGGACGGAGCCCGGCTCCCGTAGGAGTCCGGGCGGAGCTGTGCTGCAACCAAAGTTAGAGGTGAAGTCCGGCTCCCGTAGGAGTCCGGGCGGAGCTGCACTTGCTGTCGGCGGTGGAGCCCGGCTCCCGTAGGAGTCCGGGTGGAGCTGCACTTGCTGTCGGCGGTGGAGCCCGGCTCCCGTAGGAGTCCGAGCGGAGCTGCACTTGCTGTCGGCGGTGGAGCCCGGCTCCCGTAGGAGTCCGGGCGGAGCTGCAGTTGATGTCGATTCCGTTGAGGGTTTCGGCTGTGGGTATTTTATACCCAACACCAGTCCCCCTACATCCGAGTTTGAAATTCAAATGAAGGAAGTACATAGAGGTACAGTCGGAACCATCCCTTCGAACCCTGCGCCCTGTCGCTCCCAGATATTTTGGCATTAAATGAGCGCGTGCCGGAGTCTTTTCGAATTGGAGCGGTACGAGGGGATGCTTCGAAAATCCCGTGGTTACACTGGCCTAGGTACGGCGCAATTATGACCCTGCCAACCGCCAGCCGCCTTTAGCCGTCTGCCACGGGGAGTGGGACACGCGTCGGACGCGGACTGGCCTGGGGGGATTCGAGATCATTATGGCGCCGGATCCCAGGGTCTATTTAAACCCGTCCTCCCTCCTTCAGGCGTCCCACTCCATTTCTGATTTTTTGCTGGCGTCTGTCATCTCCCCGAGAGTCTGCTCTAGCGAACACCCTCTCGAGCCGTAGGCGCCTTCCGTTTCTCGCTCCCCGGGTCCCCAGAGCAAGATAGGTTAGTGCCAACCTTCTTCTCACCGCCTAGGGGCCTCTCTTCTTTTCATTTCTTTCGTGTCTTCTTCTGAGTTGACCTTCGACGTCTCGTTCCCTCCTCGGTTTGCCTTTCTAGGGCCCTTTAGGTTCTCCCCCCAAAATGTCTTCCGATTCTTCTGCCCCCATAAGTTCTGGGAGTTCTTCTGCTTCGAACCCCCAGGCCCCTGTTTCTGCGGACGAACCCGCGTTCGGGGCAGGGCCTCGCCCGATTTTCGCACCGGGCGCCATTCCATGTTCGTCGACTCCGGACAAACTCCTTCTGATAAGGGCTCTGTACGGGGTTCCTTCGGAGTACGACCTGGAGCTTCCTGGCCCCTCCGGCCGGGCCAGCGCTCCCCCTCCTGGTCGCTTTTGTTTGTACCAGGAGGCATTTCGCGCCGGACTCCGGCTTCCGCTTCCAGTCTTTGTTGCCACCTTCTTTCGCTTCTTGGACATTTCTCTCACCTCTGTCGCCCCGAATTTCTTTAGATTTTTGATAGGGTTTCTCTCTCTCTGCCATATAGCCGAGGTCCAGCCATCCCTCTCCTTGTTCAGACATTTCTACACCTTCAAACGCCATCCTTCAGCGAAGGACTGGTGGTACTTCTCCCCACAGTTCGGTAAGAAGGGGTTACTGAAGGGCGCCCCTTCTTCGATTCACAACTGGAAGGAGAAATTTCTCTTTGTCTACTGCCCGACCCTGGAACTAGGTCTGCCCCCTTGGGGGTCTCTGAGGGATTCCGTCCGCCGGGCTCCCAGCCTGGGAGAGGACGATCTCCAGGCTGCCCAGAAGCTTCTGAGTTATCCCGCTCCTTCCCTTCCTAACCTTCTGAGGGAGCAGCTTCTCTTCAACATCGGCCTGAGCCTCAGGATCCAGCAAGTATTTATCTTTCTTTTCTTGCCTCCTTCTTCTTCTCTTTATTTTTTTCCTTCCCTCTCTTTTCTTCCTCTTTCTTTCTCTCCTTTTTTTTTTTTTTTTTTTTTTTGACTTTGGACTGATCGGTGTCGCTTCTTCTTCTTCTTTCTTTTTCTGTTTTGTTTTTTTTTTTTTTTTTTTTTTTAGCAATGGATGCCGAAGCCACGCGGATGCTCGCCAAGGCTATGAGAGCTCAGAAGAGGAAGGGTGTGACGACCTCCGGTTCGGCGAAGAGGGCCAGGGTGGAGGAGACGAGCTTGGCTGCGCCCGTCCAGGCGACCCCGGCCATCGACATTCCTTCGGATGCCGAGCCAGCGGCCCCCCGGGCTCCCTCAAGGAGCCCGCCGACTGGGGTCCCTATTCTGGAGGTCCGCCCCACGGAGGCGCCCGCCGCGGGGAGGAGGAGGAAATCGGTGGCCCGCAGGGCGAGCAGCCACCGAGCTGCTGCAGACGAGTCCGTCTGCTCCGAGGGGGGATCGGAGAACCCCTTCAACGACAAGGCTCTGATCAGGCGGCTACTCGACGGCTGCATTCTGTCCGATGTCGTGGAGAGGATCGACCGCGCCGATCCCGAGCAGTGGGCCTGGGACACTTTGGGGTCCTTTCTCGAGGTAAGCTGATGTTTATTTGCATGGTTGCTTGGTCTTTGTTGTAATTCTTTATCCGTCCTTGCAGATCGGGCACCAGCTCTTCGCCTATGTCGAGGCGTCGGGCCGCATGAGAAGGGACCTTCTTCGGGCGGAGGAGCGCTGCCAGGACGAGGTTGCCCATCTTCAAACGAAGACGGCCGAGGTGGCCGCCCTCCGGGAGGCCCTAGAGAGAGAGAGGCAAGATCGGAAAGAGGAAAGACAAGCCCGGGAGGATGAGAGACGAAGCTTGGAGGAGTCGGCGAGGAAGGCGGAGGCCGAGGTCGCCCATCTGGCCGAGCAAACTTCGGTTCTGGTCTCGGAGGCCAGGACCCTTGCGGTGGAGGAGTTCAAGGCCTCTGCGGAGATGAGGGAGCTGAACGTCCAGTTCGGCCTGGAGGCGTTCACCAAGGGGTTCGAGCTCTGCCGAGAGAGGGTGGCCAGCAGATACCCTGACCTTGATCTCGGCTTTTTGGAGGAGTCTGACGACGAGGCCGCCCCTTCGTCCGCCGCTATCACAGTCGCACCCCCTGCGCCGAGCTCTCCACCCCCTGCCCCCGAGGTCTGAGACCTCCGATCTTGTATCTTTCTTTGTCGCCATACTTCCTTTCCGTTTGTCTTCAAAATCAATCAATAAAGTCGAATTTCTTATTGTGGATGGTCTTTTCTTCCCTCTGCTCCTCCTTTTCTGCCTTTCTTCTTGTAATGAGTCGGTCTTTGACGTTTGCATCTTCCGATGGCAGTGCCCCACCGAAGCACTCCCCTTG